>NC_080381.1:39400719-39604619 GCF_014773155.1 Arachis stenosperma | reverse complement strand
GGGTCCATTCCCACCATCATACTCAAACACTTACATTCTGGTGGCAGTGGACTACGTATCTAAGTGGGTAGAAGCAATTGCTACACCCACTAATGATACCAAGACCGTGCTAAAATTCCTCCAGAAACACATCTTCAGCAGGTTTGGTGTTCCCAGAATACTAATCAGTGATGGGGGCACTCATTTCTGCAATAAACAGCTATACTCTGCTATGGTTAGATATGTAATCAGCCATAAAGTGGCAACTCCGTATCATCCACAGACAAATGGACAAGCTGAAGTCTCTAACAGAGAGCTAAAAAGAATCCTAGAACGGACTGTGATAGCCCGAAGAAAGGATTGGGCAAAGAGCTTGGATGATGCTCTGTGGGCATACAGAACAGCATTCAAGACTCCTATAGGAACCTCTCCATACCAACTGGTGTATGGGAAGGTGATGAGCGGATAATTTGTACACTTTTTGGTATTGTTTTTAGTATGTTTTTGGTAGTTTTAGTTGAGTTTTTAGTATATTTTTATTAGTTTGTAGTTAAAATTCACTTTTCTGGACTTTACTATGAGTTTGTGTGTTTTTCTGTGATTTCAGGTATTTTCTGGCTGAAATTGAGGGATCTGAGCAAAAATCTGATCCAGAGACTCAAAAGGACTGCAGATGCTGTTGGATTCTGACCTCCCTGCACTCGAAGTGGATTTTCTGGAGCTACAGAAGCCCAATTGGCGCTCTCTTAACGGCGTTGGAAAGTAGACATCCTGGGCTTTCCAGCAATGTATAATAGTCCATACTTTGCCCAAGATTTGATGGCCCAAACTGGCGTTCAAAGTCACCTCAAGAAATTCCAGCGTTAAACGCCGGAAATGGCACCTAATTGGGGAGTTAAACGCCCAAACTGCACTCAAGCTGGCGTTTAACTCCAAGAAGAGTCTCTACAACGAAAATGCTTCATTGCTCAGCCCAAGCACACATCAAGTGGGCCCGGAAGTGGATTTTTATGTCATTTACTCTTTGTACACCTTAGGCTACTAGTTTTCTATAAGTAGGACCTTTTACTATTGTATTTTTATCTTTTGATCACTTTAGATCTCTAGATCGGGACTTTTGGTAGCTATCTTCGTTTTATGCTATCTAGACCATTGGGAGGCTGGCCATTCGGCCATGCCTAGACCTTGTTCTTATGTATTTTCAACGGTGGAGTTTCTACACACCATAGATTAAGGTGTGGAGCTCTGCTGTACCTCGAGTATAATGCAATTACTATTGTTCTTCCATTCAATTCCGCTTGTTCTTTGTCCAAGATATCACTTGTTCTTCAACATGATGAAGGTGATGATTGACGCCCATCACCATTCTCACTCATGAACAAGGTGACTGACAACCATTCTTGTTCTACAAGCATCTAAGGCTTAGTGAATATCTCTTGGATTCCTGATTGCACGATGCATGGTTGATCGCCTGACAACCGAGTGCTCGCCTGACAAACGAGCCAACCATTCCGTGAGATCAGAGTCTTCGTGGTATAGGCAAGAACTGATGGCGGCATTCAAGAGAATCCGGAAGGTCTAACCTTGTCTGTGGTATTCTGAGTAGGATTCAGTGATTGAATGACTGTGACGCGCTTCAAACTCTAACCTGCTGGGCGTTAGTGACAGACGCAAAAGAGGGATTCTATTCCAGCAGGGGCGGGAACCAAACCGGTGATTGGCCGTACTGTGACAGAGTGCGTGAGCATTAGCTTTCACTGCGAGGATGGGAGGTAGCTGCTGACAACAGTGAAACCCTACACGAGCTTGCCATGGAAAGGAGTAAGAAGGATTGGATGAAGGCAGTAGGAAAGCAGAGAGACGGAAGGGAAGGCATCTTCATACGCTTGTCTGAAGCTCTTACACCAATGATATACATAAGTATCACTATCTTTATCTTTTATATTATTTTCGTTCATCACCATATCCATTTGAGTCTGCCTGACTAAGATTACAAGATGACCATAGCTTGCTTCAATGCTAACAATCTCCGTGGGATCGACCCTTACTCACGTAAGGTATTACTTGGACGACCCAGTGCACTTGCTGGTTAGTTGTGCGAAGTTGTGTAATGCCATGAATTGAACCACCAAGTTTTTGGAGTTCATGACCAGGGATTATGAGAGTTTGTGAAAAGTATTGTTCACAATTTCGCGCACCAAGTTTTTGGCGCCGTTGCCGGGGATTGTTCAAGTTTTGAGCAAGCTTTTGGTAACATGCCTGGGATTGTTCTAGTTTGGACAACTGACGGTTCATCTTGTTTGCTTAGATTAGGTATTTATTTTTTTCGAAATTCTTGAAGATGAATTCTAGAGTTTCATGATGATTTTGTTGAAATCTGGCTGGCTGAGAAGCCATGTCTAATCTGATTGGACCGAGGTTTCAACTTATCACCACAAGAGCTTGTTGATTTTCATCAATTTTGCTTTTGGAGCAGTGATCTGCTAAGGCTTGGCTGACCTTTGGTCATGTCTAGTGTTTTGGACCGAAGCTTTCTTTGAAAGCTTGGCTGGCTGTGAAGCCATGTCTAATTCCTGGACCGGAGTCTTAGACTAGCATTGCACTGATTCCTGGAATTCTCATTAAGAATTTTGATATCTTTTCCCACTTAATTTTCGAAAAATACAAAAAAAATTACAAAATCATAAAACCAAAAATATTTGATGTTTCTTGCTTAAGTCTAGTGTCTCATCTTAAGTTTGGTGTCAAATGCATGTTTTTGGTTACATTTTTCGAATCCATGCATATATTTCTTTGTTTTGATCTTTGAATTCTTTTGGCTTGAGTGTTTATGTGTCTCATATAGTGTCAGTAGTACACAAACTGCTAAGTTTGGTGTCTTGCATGCATTGTTATTTGATTCCTGTTGCATTTTGATTATTAAAAATCCAAAAATATTTTTAATTGTGTCTTTTCAAGTCAATGATACAATAATGAAGATTCAGAACATACTGCAGAGGAATTATACAGAAAAAGCTGAGCATTCAAAAATGCCAGTGAAGAAGGCAGACTGGCGTTTAAACGCCAGCCAGGGTACCTGGTTGGGCGTTTAACGCCCAAAGAGGTAGCATTTTGGGCGTTAAACGCCAGAATGTATACCATTCTGGGCGTTTAACGCCAGGATGGTGCTAGGGGGAAGATTTTGTTTTCAAATCAATTTTTTTTTCAAGTTTTCAAAGTTTTTCAAAATCAAATCTTTTTCGAATCAAATCTTTTCAATCAAATGTTTTCAAAATTAATTTCTTTCCTTTTTCAAAGATACTTACTAACAATTAATGATTTGATTGAACATTTTTTGCCTTTACTATTAAGAAAGGTTTTATGTTTGAATCATATCTTTTCTTGTTAGGCAAGTCATTAATTTTTTTTTAAAATCATATCTTTTCAAATTGTTTTCAAATCATATCTTTTAAAATTGTTTTCAAATCATATCTTCTCAATCACATCTTTTTAAAACCATAACTTTTCAATCATATTTTTTTAATCACATCTTTTTCAAAATAGTTTTCAATCAAATCTTTTTAAACTTCTAATTTCAAAATCTTTTTCAAAAATCACTTGATTTCTCTTCCACTTTCAATTTTCGAAATTTATCATCAAATTTTCAAATGTTTTCAAATCTTTTAATTGAATTTTCGAAAATTCTCTTCACTCCTTCCCACATCCTTCTATTTATGGAGTACCACTCCTTCTAAATGCACAATTCGAACCTTATCTAATTAAAGTTCGAATTCTTCTTCTCTTTCTTCTTTCTATTTCTCTTTTCCTCTGACACTTCAAGGAATCTCTATACTGTGACATAGAGGATTCCACATTTTCTTTTTCTCTTCTCTTTCATATGAGCAGGAGCAGAGACAAAGGCATTCTTGTTGAAGCTGACCCTGAACCTGAGAAGACCTTGAAGAGAAAGCTAAGAGAAGCTAAGGCACAACTCTCTTTAGAGGACCTGACCGAATTCTTCAAGGAAGAAGAACACATGGCAGCCGAAAACAACAACAATGCCAACAATGCAAGGAAGGTGCTGGGTGACTTCACTGCACCTACTCCTGATTTCTATGGGAGAAGCATCTCTATCCCTGCCATTGGAGCAAATAACTTTGAGCTTAAGCCTCAATTAGTTTCTCTAATGCAACAGAATTGCAAGTTCCATAGACTTCCAATGGAAGATCCTCATCAGTTCTTAGCTGAATTCTTGCAAATCTGTGACACAGTCAAGACTAATGGGGTTAACCCTGAGGTCTACAGACTGATGCTATTCCCTTTTGCTGTAAGAGACAGAGCTAGAATATGGTTGGATTCTCAACCTAAAGAAAGCCTGGACTCTTGGGAAAAGCTAGTCAATGCCTTCTTGGCAAAGTTCTTTCCACCTCAAAGATGGAGTAAACTTAGAGTGGAAGTCCAAACCTTCAGACAGAAGGATGGAGAATCCCTCTATGAAGCTTGGGAAAGATACAAACAATTAATCAAAAGATGTCCCTCAGACATGCTTTCTGAATGGAGCATCATAGGTATTTTCTATGATGGTCTCTCTGAACTATCCAAGATGTCTTTGGATAGCTCTGCTGGAGGATCTCTTCATCTGAAGAAGACGCCTACAGAGGCTCAAGAGCTAATTGAAATGGTTGCAAATAACCAATTCATGTACACTTCTGAAAGAAATCCTGTGAACAATGGGACTAGTCAGAAGAAAGGAGTTCTTGAGATTGACACTCTGAATGCCATACTGGCTCAGAACAAGATATTGACTCAACAAGTCAATTTGATTTCTCAAAGTCTGTCTGGAATGCAAAATGCACCAAACAGTACTAAGGATGCTTCATCTGAGGAAGAAGCTTATGATCCTGAGAACCCTTCCACGGAAGAGGTGAATTACCTAGGAGAACCCTATGGAAACACCTATAATTCTTCATGGAGAAATCACCCAAATTTCTCATGGAAGAATCAAGAGAGACCTCAACAAGGTTTCAATAACAATAATGGTGGAAGAAACAGGTTTAGCAATGGCAAGCCTTTTCCATCATCTTCTCCGCAACAGACAGAGAGTTCTAAGCGGAGTACTTCTGACTTAGCAACAATGGTCTCTGATCTAATAAAGACCACTCAAAGTTTCATGACTGAAACAAGGTCCTCCATTAGGAATTTGGAAGGACAAGTGGGTCAGCTGAGCAAGAAAATTACTGAACTCCCTCCTAGCACTCTCCCAAGTAATACAGAAGAAAATCCAAAAGGAGAGTGCAAAGCCATAAACATGGCCGAATATGGAGAGGAAAGAGAGGAGGAGGACGCCACTGAGGAAGACCTCAGTAGGCGTGTACCAATCTCCTCTGAGTTCCTCAATGAGGAACAATGGGAATCTGAGGCTCAAAATGAGACCATAGAGATTCCATTAGACTTACTTCTGCCATTCATGAGCTCTGATGAGTATTCTTCCTCTGAAGAGGATGAGTATGTCACTGAAGAGCAAGTTGCTAAATATCTTGGAGCAATCATGAAGCTAAATGACAAGTTATTTGGAAATGAGACTTGGGAGGATGAACCACCTTTGCTCACCAAAGAACTGGATGACTTGTCTAGGCAGAAACTGCCTCAAAAGAGGCAGGATCCTGGAAGTTTTCTATACCTTGTACCATAGGCACCATGACCTTCAGAAGGCCTTGTGTGACTTAGAGTCAAGTGTAAACCTCATGCCCCTCTCTGTAATGGAGAAATTAGGATCTTTGAGGTGCAAGCTGCAAGAATCTCATTAGAGATGGCAGACAATTCAAGAAAACAAGCTCATGGACTTGTAGAGAATGTTTTGGTGAAGATTGAAGACCATTACATCCCTACTGATTTCATAGTCCTAGAGACTGGAAGTGCATGGATGAATCCATCATCCTTGGCAGACCCTTCCTAGCCACAGCAAAGGCTGTGATTGATGTTGATAGAGGAGTTGATCATTCAAGTGAATGAAGAATCCTTGGTGTTTAAGGCCCAAGGACATCCCTCTATCATCATGGAGAGGAAGCATGAAGAGCTTCTCTCAAAACAGAGCCAAGCAGAGCCCCCACAGTCAAACTCTAAGTTTGGTGTTGGGAGGCCACAACCAAACTCTAAGTTTGGTGTTGAACCCCCACATTCAAACTCTAGTTTGGTGTTGGGAGGTTCCAACACGGTTCTGAGTATTTCTGAGGCTCCATGAGAGTCCTCTGTCAAGCTAATGACATTAAAGAAGCGCTTTTGGGAGGCAACCCAATGTTTTATAGTTACTATTTTCTTTTGTTATTTTATCTTTTTTGTAGGTTGATGATCATAAGAAGTCACAAAACAATGAAAAAGCAAAAACAGAATGAAAAACAGGAAGAAAAATAGCACACCCTGGAGGAGAAGAAGCTGGCGTTCAAACGCCAGTAATGCTAGCTGTTGGGCGTTTAACGCCCAGTCTGGCACCATTCTGGGCGTTTAACGCCAGAAAGGGGCACCAGACTGGCGTTAAACGCCAGTAAAGGGCAACAACCTGGCGTTAAACGCCAGGAATGGGCACCAGCCCGGCGTTTAACGCCAGAAATGGCTCAAAACGTGAATTTTGATGCCACTTGGTGCAGGGATGACTTTTCCTTGACACCACAGGATCTGTGGACCCCACAGGACCCCACCACCACCCTCTCTCTTCTTCCCCCATTCACCAATCACCTCAATACCTCTTCCCCAAAAACCCTTCACCTATCAAATCCCCTCTTTCTCTTCACCACTCACATCCATCCTTCATAAAACCCCACCAACCTCACCCTTCAAATTCAAACCACTTTCCCTCCCAAACCCACCCATAATGGCCGAACCATTACCCCTCTCTCTCCTATATATACCCTTCTTCAACCCTTCATTTTCACACACTACCATCTCCCTCTTCCTCATTTCTTCTTCTACTCTCTTCTTTCTTCTTTTCTCGAGGACGAGCAAACCTTTTAAGTTTGGTGTGGTAAAAGCGTTGCTTTTTCGTTTTTCCATAACCATTTATGGCATCCAAGGCCGGAGAAACCTCTAGAAAGAGGAAAGGGAAGGCAAAAGCTTCCACCTCCGAGTCATGGGAGATGGATAGATTCCTCTCAAGGGTGCATCAAGACCACTTCTATGAAGTTGTGGCCTTGAAGAAGGTGATCCCCGAGGTCCCCTTTTCACTCAAAAAGGGTGAATACCCGGAGATCCGACATGAGATCCGAAGAAGAGGTTGGGAAGTTCTCACCAACCCCATTCAACAAGTCGGAATCTTGATGGTTCAAGAGTTCTATGCCAATGCATGGATCACCAAGAACCATGACCAAAGTGTGAACCCGAATCCAAAGAATTATCTCACTATGGTTCGGGGGAAATACTTGGATTTCAGTCCGGAGAGTGTGAGGGTGGCGTTCAACTTGCCTATGATGCAAGGAGATGAGCATCCTTATACAAGAAGGGTCAACTTTGATCAAAGGTTGGACCAAGTCCTCACAACCATATGTGAAGAGGGCGCACAATGGAAGCAAGATTCAAGAGGAAAGCCGGTTCAATTGAGAAGGCATGACCTCAAGCCCGTGGCTAGAGGATGGTTAGAGTTCATACAACGCTCAATCATTCCCACTAGCAACCGTCCGAAGTTACCATAGACCGGCTATCATGATCCATAGCATCATGATTGGAGAAGAAGTGGAAGTTCATGAGGTCATAGCCCAAGAACTCTACAAGGTGGCGGATAAGTCCTCTACCTTAGCAAGGTTAGCCTTTCCTCACCTCATTTGTCACCTCTGTTATTCAGTTGGAGTTGACATAGAGGGAGATACTCCCATTGATGAGGACAAGCCCATTACCAAGAAAAGGATGGAGTACACAAGAGACCCCTCTCATCAAGAGATCCCTGAGATGCCTCAAGGGATGCACTTTCCTCCACAAAATTATTGGGAGCAACTAAACACCTCCCTAGGAGAGTTGAGTTCCAACATGGGACAACTAAGGGTGGAGCATCAAGAACACTCCATCATCCTTCATGAAATTAGAGAAGACCAAAGAATCATGAGGGAGGAGCAACAAAGACAAGGAAGAGACATTGAGGAGCTCAAGCACTCCATAGGATCTTCAAGAGGAAGAAAGAGCCGCCATCACTAAGGTGGACCCGTTCTTTGATTTCCTTGTTCTTTATTCTTCTATTTTTCGAATTTTATGCTTATATTTATCCATGTTTGTGTCTTGTGATCATTAGTGTCTTAGTGTCTATGCCTTAAAGTTATGAATGTCCTATGAATCCATCACCTTTCTTGAATAAAAACGTGCTTAATTAAAAAGGAAAGAATTGCATGAATTCTGAATTTTATAATAGTTTAATTAATTTGATGTGGTGGCAACACTTTTGTTCTTTGAATGTATGCTTGAACAGTGCATATGTCTTTTGAATTTGTGGTTCATGAATGTTGGCTCTTGAAAGAATGATGAAAAAGGAGACATGTTACTGAGGATCTGAAAAATCATAAAAATGATTCTTGAAGCAAGAAAAAGCAAACGAAAAAAAAACCGAAAAAAAAAGAAGAAAAAAAAAAGTTGTGATCCAAGGCAATAAGAGTGTGCTTAAGAACCCTGGACACCTCTAATTGGGGACTTTAGCAAAGCTGAGTCACAATCTGAAAAGGTTCACCCAATTATGTGTCTGTGGCATGTATGTATCCGGTGGTAATACTGGAAGACAGAGTGCTTTGGGCCACGGCCAAGACTCAATAAGTAGCTGTGTTCAAGAATCATCATACTTAACTAGGAGAATCAATAACACTATCTGGATTCTGAGTTCCTAAAGAAGCCAATCATTCTGAATTCCAAAGGATAAAGTGAGATGCCAAAACTATTCAGAGGCAAAAAGATAAAAGCCCCGCTCATCTAATTAATACTGATCTTCATAGATGTTTTTGGAGTTCATTGCATATTCTCTTCTTTTTATCTTATTTGATCTTCAGTTGCTTGGGGACAAGCAACAATTTAAGTTTGGTGTTGTGATGAGCGGATAATTTGTACACTTTTTGGTATTGTTTTTAGTATGTTTTTGGTAGTTTTAGTTGAGTTTTTAGTATATTTTTATTAGTTTGTAGTTAAAATTCACTTTTCTGGACTTTACTATGAGTTTGTGTGTTTTTCTGTGATTTCAGGTATTTTCTGGCTGAAATTGAGGGATCTGAGCAAAAATCTGATCCAGAGACTCAAAAGGACTGCAGATGCTGTTGGATTCTGACCTCCCTGCACTCGAAGTGGATTTTCTGGAGCTACAGAAGCCCAATTGGCGCGCTCTCAACGGCGTTGGAAAGTAGACATCCTGGGATTTCCAGCAATATATAATAGTCCATACTTTGCCCAAGATTTGATGGCCCAAACCGGCGTTCAAAGTCACCTCAAGAAATTCCAGCGTTAAACGCCGGAACTGGCACCTAATTGGGAGTTAAACGCCCAAACTGGCACTCAAGCTGGCGTTTAACTCCAAGAAGAGTCTCTACACGAAAATGCTTCATTGCTCAGCCCAAGCACACACCAAGTGGGCCCGGAAGTGAATTTTTATGTCATTTACTCATCTTTGTACACCTTAGGCTACTAGTTTTCTATAAGTAGGACCTTTTACTATTGTATTTTTATCTTTTGATCACTTTAGATCTCTAGATCGGGACTTTTGGTAGCTATCTTCGTTTTATGCTATCTTAGACCATTGGGAGGCTGGCCATTCGGCCATGCCTAGACCTTGTTCTTATGTATTTTCAACGGTGGAGTTTCTACACACCATAGATTAAGGTGTGGAGCTCTGCTGTACCTCGAGTATTAATGCAATTACTATTGTTCTTCCATTCAATTCCGCTTGTTCTTTGTCCAAGATATCACTTGTTCTTCAACATGATGAAGGTGATGATTGACGCCCATCACCATTCTCACTCATGAACAAGGTGACTGACAACCATTCTTGTTCTACAAGCATCTAAGGCTTAGTGAATATCTCTTGGATTCCTGATTGCACGATGCATGGTTGATCGCCTGACAACCGAGTGCTCGCCTGACAAACGAGCCAACCATTCCGTGAGATCAGAGTCTTCGTGGTATAGGCAAGAACTGATGGCGGCATTCAAGAGAATCCGGAAGGTCTAACCTTGTCTGTGGTATTCTGAGTAGGATTCAGTGATTGAATGACTGTGACGCGCTTCAAACTCTAACCTGCTGGGCGTTAGTGACAGACGCAAAAGAGGGATTCTATTCCAGCAGGGGCGGGAACCAAACCGGTGATTGGCCGTACTGTGACAGAGTGCGTGAGCATTAGCTTTCACTGCGAGGATGGGAGGTAGCTGCTGACAACAGTGAAACCCTACACGAGCTTGCCATGGAAAGGAGTAAGAAGGATTGGATGAAGGCAGTAGGAAAGCAGAGAGACGGAAGGGAAGGCATCTTCATACGCTTGTCTGAAGCTCTTACACCAATGATATACATAAGTATCACTATCTTTATCTTTTATATTATTTTCGTTCATCACCATATCCATTTGAGTCTGCCTGACTAAGATTTACAAGATGACCATAGCTTGCTTCAATGCTAATAATCTCCGTGGGATCGACCCTTACTCACGTAAGGTATTACTTGGACGACCCAGTGCACTTGCTGGTTAGTTGTGCGAAGTTGTGTAATGCCATGGAATTGAACCACCAAGTTTTTGGAGTTCATGACCAGGGATTATGAGAGTTGTGAAAAGTATTGTTCACAATTTCGCACACCAGAAGGCCTGTTATCTGCCCGTGGAACTGGAACATAAAGCCTACTGGGCAACCAGATTCCTAAACATGGATGCACAGTTAGCTGGTGAAAAGAGACTGCTCCAGCTAAATGAGCTAGAGGAGTTCAGACTCAATGACTTTGAAAATGCAAAAATTTATAAGGAAAAGGCAAAGAAATGGCATGACAAGAAGTTGTCAACCAGAGTCTTTGAGCCAGGACAAAAAGTCCTACTCTTCAACTCTAGGCTCAGACTGTTCCCAGGAAAACTCAAATCCCGGTGGAGGGGTCCGTATGTGATTACAGGAGTTTCACCATATGGATATGTTGAGCTTCAGGATATTGATTCTGACAAAAAGTTCATTGTTAATGGACAGAGAATCAAGCATTATCTTGAAAGCAATTTTGAGCAGGAATGCTCAAAACTGAGACTTGAATGATTCTCAGTGAAGGTCCAGCTAAAGACAGTAAAGAAGCGCTTGCTGGGAGGCAACCCAGTCATTAGTAGGTTATGTGATTTGTTTTTACAAAGGCAAGTATCAAAAATGAAGGAATTCACAGAGTTGCAGAAGGATTCAGCTCAAAAAGCAGAGAAAAAGAGCTTACTGGCGAAAAAACGCCAGTAAGGGGCATTTTGGGCGTTAAACGCCGGAATGGGCACCATTCTGGGCGTTTAACGCCAGGTGTGCAGCATCCTGGGCATTTGGAAAAACGCCCAGTGATAAAGGAATTCTGGCATTTAACGCCAGCCAGGGCACCTGGCTGGGCGTTAAACACCCAAAAGGGGCATCAAATGGGCGTTAAATGCCAGAATGGGTGCCATTCTGGGCGTTTAACGCTAGAAAGGTGGGGGGGACCACAATTTTATTTTCAAATCAAATTTTTTCAAACTTTCCTTTTCTTACCCATACTTTTCTACAAAATCACACTCCAACCATTCATCATTCACTTTCAAATCTTCAAAAATCAAAACCATTCTTCAAATCTATTTCAAATCAATTCCAAATATTGTTCAAAAACTCACCTTTCTCTCAAATTCTTTCCATATCTTCTCAAATCTCCTTTCAAATTTTTCTTTTCTTTTCGAAATCTCCCCTCCCCACCTTATAAGTACACGTTTGCCCCCCCTCATTCCACCACACCATTCGAATTTCCTCTTCCTCTCTCTCTCTTCTCTCCTTTCTTTTGCTTGAGGACAAGCAAACCTCTAAGTTTGGTGTGCTTTTCCGTGATCACTAAGCCAAGATTCATCAAGATCATGGCTCCTAAGGGAAAACAAACCAATTTAAGAGGAAAGAAAGAGAATAATCCAATGAATCTTTGGAACCAAGAGAAGTTCTTAACCAAAGAACATGAAGACCATTATCACAAGATAATGGGTCTGAGGTCAGTGATCCCGGAAGTTAAATTTGATCTGAAAGAAGATGAATATCCGGGGATCCAAGAGCAAATTCGAAACAGAGGATGGGAAGTTCTAACCAATCCTGAGATAAAGGTTGGAAGGAACATGGTTCAAGAATTTTACTCAAATCTGTGGTTAACAGATAAGCAGAGAATGACTAGAACGGCTTACCATACCTACAGAACTATGGTCAGAGGGAAAGTTATGTACTTCCATCTGGACAAAATAAGAGAAATCTTCAAATTGCCTCAACTGCAAGATGATCCTGACTCCTTTAATAGGAGGATGGTGAGAGCAGATAAAGGGTTGGATCAAGTTCTAGAGGACATATGCCTCCCTGGAACTAAGTGGATAACCAATTCTAAGGGTGTCCCAAACCAACTCAAGAGGGGAGACCTCAAACCAATTGCAAGAGGTTGGCTAGACTTTATTGGGCGTTCCATATTGCCCACTAGCAACCGTTCTGAGGTCACTATCAAGAGAGCAGTGATGATTCATTGCATCATGCTTGGAAAAGAAGTGGAAGTTCATCATGTGATAGCCTGTGAGATCTACACAATTGCAAATAAGAATTCCACTATAACCAAATTGGCTTACCCAAGCTTGATCTCCTTGCTCTGTAAAGAGGCTGGGGTAAAGATGGGAGCAGATGAATTCATACCCATTGAACATCCAATCACCAAGAAGTCAATGGAAGGAGCAAGAGAAGCACGGGCGTGAACTACAAGAGATGAAACGCCAAAAGCTCTCCTCTCAAGTTGAGGGAGCATCCACTTCTCAAAATCAAGGTTGTTGAGTCCTAACTCTGTGAAAACCTTTATCATTAGGAGCCTATTTTTTTCGTTTTTTTTTTGTGTTTTGTTTTGTTTTCTATTTTTATTTTTTTAAGTCTCATCTTATATCTATTTTTGAGTCTTGTTCTTAGTTCATAATTAATAATTTTATGCCTTAAAGCTATGAATGTCCTATGAATCCATCACCTCTCTTAAATGAAAAATGCTTTAATCACAAAAGAACAAGAAGTACAGGATTTCGAAATTTATCCTTGAAACTAGTTGAATTAGTTTGATGTGGTGACAATACTTTTTGTTTTCTGAATGAATGCTTGAACAGTGCATATGTCTTTTGAATTTGTTGTTTTAAGAATGTTAAAATTGTTGGCTCTTGAAAGAATGATGGAAAAGGAGAACTGTTATTGAGGATCTGAAAAATCATCAAAGTGATTCTTGAAGCAAGAAAAAGCAGTGAAAACAAAAAAAAATTTCCGAGAAAAAAAAAAGAGAAAAAGAAAAAAATAAAGTTGTGAACCAAGGCAAAAAGAGTGTGCTTAAGAACCCTGGACACCTCTAATTGGGGACTCTAGCAAAGCTGAGTCACAATCTAAAAAGGTTCACCCAATTATGTGTCTGTGGCATGTATGTATCCGGTGGTAATACTGGAAGACAGAGTGCTTTGGGCCACAGCCAAGACTCATACACTAGCTATGTTCAAGAATCATTATACTTAACTAGGAGAATCAATAACACTATCTGAGTTCTGAGTTCTTATAGATGCCAATCATTCTGAACTTCAAGGGATAGAGTGAGATGCCAAAACTGTTCGGAAGCAAAAAGCTACTGGTCCCGCTCATCTAATTGGAACTATGTTTCTTTGATATTTTGGAGTCTATAGTATATTCTCTTCTTTTTATTCTATTTTGATTTCCAGTTGCTTGGGGACAAGCAACAATTTAAGTTTGGTGTTGTGATGAGCGGATAATTTGTACGCTTTTTGGCATTGTTTTTAGTATGTTTTTAGTATGATCTAGTTAGTTTTTAGTATATTTTTATTAGTTTTTAGTTAAAATTCACTTTTCTGGACTTTACTATGAGTTTGTGTGTTTTTCTGTGATTTCAGGTATTTTTCTGGCTGAAATTGAGGGTCCTGAGCAAAAATCTGATTCAGAGACTGAAAAGGACTGCAGATGCTGTTGGATTCTGACCTCCCTGCACTCGAAGTGGATTTTCTGGAGCTACAGAAGCCCAATTGGCGCGCTCTCAACGGCATTGGAAAGTAGACATCCTGGGCTTTCCAGCAATGTATAATAGTTCATACTTTGCCCAAGATTTGATGGCCCAAACCGGCGTAGCAATTCAGCCTCAGAATTTCCAGCGTTTAACGCTGGAACTGGCATAAAACTTGGAGTTAAACGCCCAAACTGGCATGAAAGCTGGCGTTTAACTCCAGAAAAGGTCTCTACACATGAAAGCTTCAATGCTCAGCCCAAGCACACACCAAGTGGGCCCGGAAGTGGATTTTTCTGTCATTTACTCATTTCTGTAAACCTTAGGTTACTAGTTCACTATTAATAGGATCTTTTGACATTGTATCTGTACCTCATGACACTTTACACGTTTCTTTGTGTACCTTCCACAGTATGAGTCTCTAAACCCCATGGTTGGGGGTGAGGAGCTCTACTGTGTCTTGATGGATTAATGCAATTACTACTGTTTCTTATTCAATCATGCTTGCTTCCATTCTAAGATATCACTTGTTCTTAACCCGGATGAATGTGATGATCCGTGACACTCATCATATTCTCAACTATGAACGTGTGCCTGACAACCACCTCCGTTCTACCTTAGATTGAGTAGATATCTCTTGGATTCCTTAATCAGAATCTTCGTGGTATAAGCTAGAACTGATGGTGGCATTCAAGAGAATCCGGAAGGTCTAAACCTTGTCTGTGGTATTCTGAGTAGGATTCAATGATTGAATGACTGTGACGTGCTTCAAACTCCTAGCAGGCGGGGCGTTAGTGACAGACGCAAAAGAATCAATGGATTCTATTCCGGCCCGACCGATGATTAGCCATGCTGTGACAGAGCATAGTAACGTTTTCACTGAGAGGATGGGAGGTAGTCACTGACAACGGTGAAACCCTACATACAGCTTGCCATGGAAGGAGCCTTGCGTGTTTGATGAAGAAGACAGTAGGAAAGCAGAGATTCAGAAGATGGAGCATCTCCAAAACCCCAACCTATTCTCCATTACTGCAATACAAGTAACCACTTCATGTTCTTTTGCTTTTTACAATCAATCCTGATAATTTCTGATATCCTGACTAAGATTTACAAGATAACCATAGCTTGCTTCAAGCCGACAATCTCCGTGGGATCGACCCTTGCTCACGCAAGGTATTACTTGGACGACCCAGTGCACTTGCTGGTTAGTTGTGCGGGATTGCCCAAGTGTGATTGCAATTTCGTGCACCAGCCATCCACGCGTCCGCGTGGAGGACACGAACGCGTGGCCCTGTTTTCATGCCAAAGTTGATTTTTTTTAGTTTTAAAAGCCAAATCTCATATTTCTAAGCTTCCGATCTCACCCCTTATGTATTAAATCATTATGATATGCCTTGCAATGAGAAAGGAGCTAGGGGATGTGGTAACTTACGAATGAAGCAATGAAAAAAGTTATGATCAATGATGATCAAAGATGATTATATGAGATATGGAGGATAACGGTGGAAGTGTCGTGTATGCCTTAAGTCGAAGGGCTATATTTATTAATAAATGGCTGGTTCTTGATTGAACTATGAGCCATATGGCTGAGTTATTTCCGGGTTCGGGGGAGCCATGTTGATAAATTGGCTAGTTCTGGATTGAACTGTGAGCCGGATGCCTGAATTATTGCCGGGTTACGGCAAAGCCATTATTTATTATGGCTGAGTATAAATGCATATATGGTTAATGAACGAATGTGGTAAATAAATAATGATGGAAAATGTTAAATGTGAGTATGCTTGTGTTTTCTCTCTGGTTGTAAGGGTGACAGGGCACCGATACCCTCTAATGGCGACAGGGTGTTGATACCCTCTAATGGCGACAGGGTGCAGATACCCTCTAATGACGACAGGGCGCATATACCCTCTAATGGCGACAGGGCACAGATACCCTCTAATGGCGACAGGGCGCATATACCCTCTAATGATATTAATGCGCAACAGATAGACTGTGCCCGGGTTAGCTACCGGACACGTTGGGTTGGCTTGATAACCGACAGATGATATCATCAGCCATAGGGCAGGTATTCATCATTTGAATATATTTGAATTGTTTGGATTTGCCTATTTGTTTTGGATTACTACATCATATATGCTATGTTACCTGATTATGTGCTACTTATTCTACTTGTACCTTATTTGTGTATCACTTGCCTGTATTGCTTGTGTTTGTACAACTGAGAGGCCCCTCATGCTGGTGTCGGTAGATGTTGAGGGCTGTTCTTGATGAGATGAATTGATGATGCGATTGCATGATGATCATGATTATTGAATGAGATAATTTGAGCTCCCTTGGTAGACGCGGTGATGTGGTTTCACTAGCTCCAGGTGAGGGTATGATGTATTGATATAGAATTGCTGAGGCAGAACAACTGGTGATGGTTTTGTTTATGATTCTGAGTCTGATTCGTGGAAGATTCAGCGAGTTGGGAAACATGTGATACATGAATTAGATTTAGCACTCCCTTATGATAGTTGCCTATTCATGGATTAGCGAGAACCTAGGATGGATAATTGGTGAAGAAGTTTAGGATGCTTAGTGAGTTTTATTGCAGTGCATTGTATTTATTTGGCACTTTTACCGTACTGGGAACCCATGGGCCCGAGGTTCTCATTCCGTATGTATCTTTTGTTTTTCAGATACAGGTTCAGGTACTCAGAAGTGAGCTGTGGTTCGTCTGAGAGACGGCGAAGATCTTTATTTTCTCTACTTTGTGTTTTGCTTAGAATTTCTCCACCTTTGTTTTGAAAAGATTATATTATGTATTGAACTCTTTTGAACTTGCCTATAGAGGCTCTCATGTTTCCTTTGGAAGAGATTAGGATATACTGTTGTCAACTACTTTCATACTGTACCCTAGCCGGCCTAAACTTTGCGGGTCACGACTAGTGGCTATTTACTTATATTATATATATATCTATCTGTTATCTATCTCTTAATCTCCTTTATGCCTTGTCCGTATATCGCTTTCGTCTTCACGGTTTATCTTTTTGTTGTCAAAACGTGAGTGATACGTCTTCGTGATTTTATTTCTACTATTTTCAGGCTTCTCGATTAATACTCTTGTCGAAATTACCTACATTTATATATTAAAAATCCACCTGAAAGTCCTACCACCGTAATATCATTGACTTATGACTCGAGCATAAGGATTTGAATATTAGGGTGTTACATTATGGTATTAGAGTAGTTCGTCCTCGTGAGCTTGAGGGATGGAACTGCTTATGCTTCAATGCATACTCTGAGTCTGTGCCTGTGCTAGTTAGGGTATCTAACCGATACATCTAGCATGAACTCCATGAGTGTACCTTTTGTACTTTGAAGCACTATACTTCTGATATTGAGACTGATCAACTTGATATCGATTGTTTGGTGTGTATAGGAACCAGATGGCGCCTCGTGGACCCAGTCGGGGACGTAAGAGAGATCGTACTAGTACGCAGGAACCGGAAATTAACCCGAATAACCCGGTAAACTTTTTGGCGGTATTGGAGATTATGGCTGTTGCTATGCAAGCCACTGCGGAGGCTCTTGAGCAACAGATAAACAATAATGGCAATGGCGGAAGTGGAGCTTAGGGCCTGATGACACTGGCAACTTTCTTAAAGGTTAATCCACCTAAGTTCAAGGGAACCACCAATCCAACTAAAGCTGACACCTGGTTTCAGGCCATGGAGCGAGCACTGCAAGCACAGTTGGTGCCTGAAGAGCAGTGTGTTGAATTTGCTACCTATCTACTCACGGGGGGAAGCATCGCATTGGTGGCAATGGGCTCGACGTCTTTTGCAGCAGGGGAATAATCCTATCACCTGGGGTGCATTCCAAGTGGAATTTTATAAGAAGTACTTCACGAATTCTACTAGGACGGCCAAGGAACTTGAATTACTAAAACTGAAGCAGGGTACTATGTCCGTATCTGAATATACGAATAAATTTGAGGAGTTATTCAGGTTTTCTCGTATGTGTCAGGGAGCTCCAAGAGACTTCGAGGAATGGAAGTGTATTAAGTATGACAGAGGACTTCGAAGTGACATCTTGAGCTCCGTTGGACCGATGGAGATTAGGGTATTCGCCGAACTTATGAACAAGAGCCACATTGCTGAAGAATATGTGAGGAAGGCTGCTGAGGCGGAAAATGACCGTTGGGAGTCCCACCGTAGGGAGCACAACCAAGGATATGCAACAAGGGGTCAAGAGTTTAAGAGAAGAGGATACCCACAACATTTTTTCCAAGGACAGAATAACCTTGCGATGAATAAGAATTCCCAAGGGAATGGTAAGGGAAAACAGGCAACAGCTGCTTCAGATGTTTTAAACTGTCAGAGATGCAAGGGTCATCACCCAAATAGGCCGTGCCGTTATGGTTCGAATTTGTGTTACAATTGCGGGAAGCTAGGACATTTGGTCAAAGATTGCCCACATCGGAAGAACCAGGGTACTCCCAAGTCCGATTCTCATGCCCGAGGTAATTTTAAAATAGCAGTTGAATTTCTGACTTTCTTCATATCATTAATATGAAATATTCATTCGTGATACATGACAAGTGTTGATAATCATAGATTTTAAGTGGACGATTAGTCGAGGACCATTAGTTGCTGAGACAGAGCGATATCTAGTTAACTTAGAGGAGTAGCTAGACTCTTACAGGTTAAGAATAAGAGAGACATATTAGAAGCGATTTGTATTATATTTAATTGATCAGAAGTGTTGAGAACTGTATGGAGTTATTGTTCGAAACCCAGTGACAGTAAACTGCAAGAAATGAGAATAGAGCTGATTCAACCTTTAGTCACTCATCGTTCGAGAGGCGAGTGAATACGAGACCAAATTCCTATACGAGAAATTTTTTTTAGACAACTCCCAAAGGAACAACAACAACAATCACCAAGGGAGGAGGTACAGAAAGCAACCTCAGAATAAATTGACTTATAGGTGATGTGAAAGCTATCATTCGGGAACTCCGTGTTGAGCTGGATTAGGACTTTGCTATAGTTGTGGAGGAGCTGGACACATGTTCTGGAACTGTCCTGAGAAGTTCAACCAGAATACTTCCGAGGGCCAACAACAAGGTCGTGTGTTCACTACGACAGCGGGGGATACCGCTAGATCTGGCAGTTTGGGAATAGGTAAGCGAAAGATTGGTAACAACGTGTTAAAAGTACGATTAAGTTGGTATGTGATTTTGGCCATCATAGATAGACATCTAGTGAATGCCAGTCATGCTAAGTTGTGGTTTAGTACTTGAGGAAGTAAGTGATAGAGCTAGTACTAGACGAGAGATCATAATAAAGCAGCAGAAACTTGCGGAAG
This sequence comes from Arachis stenosperma, assembly GCF_014773155.1. Classification (NCBI taxonomy): domain Eukaryota; kingdom Viridiplantae; phylum Streptophyta; class Magnoliopsida; order Fabales; family Fabaceae; genus Arachis; species Arachis stenosperma. The sequence goes on along the minus strand of NC_080381.1, from coordinate 39,585,107 downwards.
CAGTAACACAGGATAGCTACGAATAAGAGCTATAAAAGTTTACTATAATATCTTAAGTTTTTATACTAGAAGGGTTAAGTGGGTTACTGCAAGTAATGATCCCCAAATAATTGGAATTGATTGCGGCTGCGAGCTTTGATGGTTCTAAAGCGGATGAGGAAATTATCATTGATGCGTAGTTGGATTTAGATGATGAGAGAGTGCAAGTTGTCGTGTTTGAGAGATGAGTACTATGATGTTTGGTCATAGTGACCTTGGATTTAGATTGAGATTTATAATTATTGGTTTTAAAAGACGAATGTGAAAATCATTAAATTGAAATGCTGATGTGGTACTGAGATTGGTTTGAGGGAACTCGTGATGGGTGGTGAACTCCAGTTTTTAGGAGAGGTGCTGTCGAAATTTCCCAAGAATTTGAAAGAGTGTTGGTTATAGTTTCGAGAATGACCTTTGATTTGAGTAACTTTAACAAAAGAGATGTGTTTCAAATGCTTTTATAGATTATTAAAGGAAGCCGGATTCTTATGATTTTGTTAGCTTGTTATTTCAAACTCATTTGATTTCTAGAAATGAAAGGGGTTTTTGATTGATGAGTCAAAGACTTTATAACAGCAAGTCATGTAGAAATTTGAGGGTTTGAGAATAAGAAAGTAAGTTTGGAGGTTATGCTTAGAGTTGAACTGTGATTAAAAGAATTGGCTTGGCAGAGAGAGAGGATAGTGACGGAGTATGATTAAGGTGTGGTGATGATCTTTGATTGATTATAGTGATGTGGGATGATGGCTATGATTAACGATGATGGTAATATTATTGATGACATAATTTGAGATTTAATAGGCTGTGAGTTGATGAGATGATAAAAGTAAGGAACGAGGTTGTTGGTCGGCGTTGAACGAATGATCGAGACCCTCAGAGATAGAAAAATCAGAGCGCGGCAACGGAAGTGCGCAGAGTAAAAAGACCTTGGAACTGTTATGCGTTGGATATAAAGGCAGACTACGCTCGCGTACTCGCAGTAATGGATGGAATTTTCGAGAGCAAAAATTTCTGTTAGGGGAGTATAATGTAAAACCCGGTCTAACCGAAATTAATTAAATAATAAGTTAAATAGAAGCAAATATGGTTGGAAGATTTAGCAATTGGAATTTGATAATTTAAATATGATATTTGGATTCAGTGAATTTTTCTGAGTTAGAAAACATAGTTTTCTGCGTAAAAGTGCGCAGTGGAATTTTGACCGACAGTACCGGCTGAGATCTGTCTGGTACTGCAGCTAAAAAAATTAATTATGAGTAAATAAGATTAAGAAATGAGGAATTATTATTAGGGTAGGTAAAAATATTTAAAGTGCGATTTAGAGCGCTAATCTTAAAGGATTTTGGCCCAAAATTGGGCTAACGGACAAAAATAAGTGAACCGGGTCTAAGTGGGCCTAAGACCCAACATATATAAATATTAGTTATGAGCATTTAAGATCATTTTACCCTAAAAATAAGAGGAGGGGCGCTGATTTGGGAAGGGAGAAGAGAAGAGAGAAAACATAACTCTTTTTGATCTTCAAACCACCATAACTTGAGCTACGGATCTCCGATTGACGAGCCGTTTGTGGCCACGCATCGCTCTTCACATCCTCTACAATTATATCTAAGTTTTGTGGTGAGTATTCTATTCATCTCTGCCCAGTTTTCAAAATTCCCCACTGTTACACATTTTTGGGTAGTTAGTCTTGAAATCTTGTGATTTTGGGTATTTAGAGATACTCTAACATGGACTCTAAGTGGGTTCTATCCCTAATTCATATGGGCTGAGGTAAGAAGTACTCAAACTCTTGTGATTTATCATTTTTATGAGCCCTAGGTTGATGTATATATGTGAAATTGGTTGTTAGTATATTTGGTGATTTTGATGCACAATTGGGAGGTTGGTGTTGCTTGTGGAGTTTTGGTGAGGCTTGGAGCTAAGGGTTGGTGGATACTTCTATAGAAGAGGCTCAATTGGTTTGGCTACAAGAGGTATGGTTTAAGTTTCATTTAAGTACCGTGTGGTGTGATGAGGATTCCTAGGATAGATGCCCCAAGGATTAAGTTTGGATTGTGTAAATGGTTGGTGCTAATATGCATAGTTGGTATGTAATGTGAATTAATGATTGGGTTGAGAATTGTTTGGCCTTGTATGCTTGGTGTATTGAGAATTTGATGTATTGGGTAATGAGTATTGATTTGTGGATTATGCATTTTAATTGTGAAATTGGGCCGGAGGCTGTGAATTTTGGGCTGGAGGCCGAAAAGAGGTAAGAAAGGTAAGTTGATGTGTGCATTGTATGATGACAGAAGTGATTGGATGAATTTTAGATAATGAATATATGAATGATTAGGTTGGTTATTGAACAATAAGGTTTGAGGAGTTGAAGTGTGGAATTTGGTAATTTTGGGTAAAATTATGTAGATGAGGTATGTTTAGTTTTGGTTGAGATATATTATGTGGTCATATATGTGATTATGATTATTGATGCCTTGATGGTATGATGATGCATGAGAGATATGCATGTTGTGATATATGCTTGATGAATGATTAAGATTGATTTGTGGGTGAAACCATGTGATAGTGAGTAGGGGTGGCAAGCGGGGAAGCCCGCCCCGCCTAACTGCGGGCTGGCGGGCTGGCGGGCTAAGCCCGCCAAAACTCCTCTTTTTTTTTTTACTATTAACTATTAAGTAATATATATAATTTCACAATCATATTAATAAATTTATAATTTTTAATGGCATAAAAAATTATATTTTTTATATTCACAAACATTAAAGTCTTTGTAATTATAAATATCTAATAAATATAATTATAAACCAAATTTTCATTCAAAATAAAAGTATAAATATTCTCTCCAAAGCAAAATAAATATAATCCAAAACATAATTATAAATATTGTCTCCAAAATAACATAAACATAATTCAAAACACTCAATTTTTATCTTCATACTCTTGTAAGTTAGGTTGGGGGAAGTTAGGTATTGACAAAAAAATTACAAAAATACCCCCTTACTAATAAAAACCTTAGCCCGGCGGGGAAGCCCGCCCCGCCCCGCCAAAGCCCGCCAAAACCCGCTGTTTAAGCGGTGCGGGTTATGCGGGCTTTTGCTATTTGGCGGTCCCGATTTTCCAGCCCAGCCCGCCTTTTTTGGCGGGTTACGCGGGCCGGCCCGGCGGGTTTAGGCCCGTTTGCCACCCCTAATAGTGAGTATGATATTGATTATGTATAATGATGGTTAATTAGAAATAGTATTATTGGAAATTAGGATGAGGAAGGATGTATAACATGTTAATGTGTTTGTAATTTAGCCATTTGTTCGAAACGGGTAAAAATGGTTATATGGCGGTTTTGTGAATTGTGGTAAAGTGTTAATGTATGAGTTGAGGAGGCTTGATGTTAATTTTGGTATATTTTGATTGATTTCAAAAAGGGTTGAAATTGGCATGCTTTGGTTGATTTTGAAAAGCGTTGAAAATGGCTTGTTTTGAAAATGGCACTTTGTAATTTTGTATGAAAATATGGCTTTTGGGCATACTTTGACGGGACATAACTTGGACTCCGGATCCCCGTTTTGTGCCAAACTCGTTTAGAAATAGAATTGGATCCGGGCTGTCCTTGCCGTTCGAAGAACGTGCGAAAAATGATTTAAAACGAGGAAGTTATGTCCGTTGAAAGCCTATGCAAGTGAAAGCTCCAATGCTCAGCCCCAGCACACACCAAATGGGCCCCAGAAGTGGATTTCTGCACCACCTATATTAGTTTACTCATTTTCTGTAAACCTAGGTTACCGGTTGAGTATAAAAACTACTTTTAGAGATTTATTTTGTACCTCATGACATTTTCACGTTTTACATTGTATCTCTACGGCATGAGTCTCTAAACTCTATTGTTGGGGGTGAGGAGTTCTACTGTGTCTCGATGGATTAATGCAATTACCACTATTTTCTATTCAATTGCGCTTGTTTCCATTCTAAGATATTCATTCGCACTTAAACGTCATGAATGTGATGATCCGTGACACTCATCACCATTCTCAACCTATGAACGCGTGCCTGGCAACCACATCCGTTCTATCTTCGATTGAATGTGTATCTCTTGGGTTCCTGGTTCACGAATTTGAGTATCTCTCCTGACAACAGAGTGTTCGAATTCGTGCATCCAGAGTCTTCATAGTATAAGCTAGAATTATTGGCGGCCATTCTTTAGATCCGGAAAGTCTAAACATTGTCTGTGATATTCCTAGTAGGATCTGAGAAGGGATGACTGTGACGAGCTTCAAACTCGCGAGTATTGGGCATAGTGACAGACGCAAAAAGATCACTGGATTCTATTGCAACATGATCGTGAACCGACAGATGATTAGTCGTGCGGTGACAGCACACATGGACTATTTTCACTGAGAGGATGGGAAGTAGTCTTTGACAACGGTGACACCCTATATACAGCTTGCCATGGAAAGAACCTTGCATGTGTGAAGATGAAGACAGTAGGAAAGCAGAGATTCAGAGACATAGCATCTCCAAAACTCCAACCACTCCATTATTGAATCACAAGTACTTTTTATTTCATGTTCTTTTATTATATTGCAAACAAAAACCCTTTTCATTATTAATCTCCTGACTAAGAGTTACAAGGTAACCATAGCTTGCTTCAAGCCGACAATCTCCATGGGATCGACCCTTACTCACGTAAGATATTACTTGGATGACCCAGTGCACTTGCTGGTTAGTTGTGCGGAATTGCAAGTGTGATCGCAATTTCGTGCACCAAGTTTTTGGCACCGTTGCCGGGGATTGTTTGAGTTTGAACAATTGACAGTTCATCTTGTTGCTTAGATTAGGAAAATTTTGTCTTTTGGGTCAGAGTCCTTTATTTTCTTTTTAAAATTTTCAAAAATTTATTATTTTTCTTTTAGATTCTTCTGTTTGAGTCTAGTTGCATGTTTTAAGTTTGTTGGTTTCTTGTCAGTTTTTATTTAATTTCCAAAAATTTATTTTTGGTTTTCTAAAAATTTTAAGTTTGGTGTTCTTTTTATGTTCTTGAATCCTTTGAGTCTTTGAATTTTTGTTCTTTGTGTTCTTGTAAATTTTCAAAGCTTCTTGAGTCCTTCTTGTGTTTTGATCTTAAAATTTTTAAGTTTGGTGTTCCTTGGTGTTTCCTCCAAATTTTCGAAAATTTTGCATTAAATTAGTCATCAATTTTAAAAATAAAATCTTTTTAAATTGTCTTCAATCATATCTTTTCAATCATATCTTTTTTTCAAAACTTCCTGACCACGTTCTCTTTCTTCTTTTTTTTCGAAAATCCTCATAAAAAATTTTCAAATCTTTTTTTACTTTATTTTTTTAGTTTCCAATTTTCTTTTATTATTAATTTTCTTTCGAAAAAAAAATATATATATAATAAAATAAATAAAATAAATCCACATCATCTCCCTTTCTTCATCATGGAACTAAGTGGAAATGAACAGTCTAGAAGGACTCTGGGGTCATATGCTAACCCCGCTACTACTTCATATGGGAGTAGTATTTGTATACCCTCCATCGGAGTCATTAATTTTGAGTTGAATCCTCAGCTCATTATCATGGTGCAGCAAAATTGTCAGTATTCCAATCTTCCACAGGAAGAACCTATTGAGTTTCTGGCACAGTTCTTACAAATTGCTGACACGGTACATGTTCATACCCTGGGTCGAGCTGTCCGACCCGGGATGATCGACAGACAAAGCGACCGACCTCTTCAGGTCAGGACAACCCGACCTCTCCTCAAAGAGCTCGGCCAAGTCACAGGAAAGCCCAAACGAAGGGCCCAAATAGAGGAACGCGCCCCAAATCCAAGGGCAGCCCAAGCCCATAGAGATAAAGGCGGTTCCCTTAAAGATGACCTCACTGAAAGATAAAGATAAAGATAAGATAAGATAACTAACTTATCTTATCCACAAGAGGCCACATCTCACCATTATAAATACACTGGAGCACCCAGGTATAACTCATACTCTGATTCTACTTAATACCTGCTTAATACCCTTGCTAACTTAAGCATCGGAGTCTCTTGCAGGTACACCCCACCCTCCGGGGACGAAAGATCAGCACCACCACCAAGTCCAACAAGTCAGACACACCAGCTCCGGCCGATACCCACCTGCCGGACACGTCGGTTCCGACCAACACAGACGATCTCATCCAAGATCGACCTACAGTTTCAGGTAACCCTCGGAACATTGGCGCCGTTGCCGGGGAACTTGGAAGTCATCCCATTGACATGGCAGATGACCATGACAACGACCACGATTCAGGTTTGGAAGACAGAACGCCGTATAAAAACGCGGACACAATACTCAAAGATACTCCAGAAACCAATGGAGACAAAAATTTATCAAATCCAGGAGTAATAGAAGCACTTCAAAATCGATTGGAGCAACTCGAGAAAGAAGCCCAACATCGACGTGAAAAGGAAGAAGATCTACGCCGGGAGATAAGGCGGCGCAGAGAACTAGAAGATAAGCTTGTAAAACTCGAAGCCGATCTTAAAACTAAAGCTACTCGATCATCCGCAGAAGATAGCTCTCAGAAAGATCAAGATCCATTCACCAGAGAAATTATGAAGACCAAAATTCCAAAAGATTTCAAGCTTCCGAATATGACTCTATATGACGGCACCTCGGACCCCAACCATCATCTCAGCAACTTCAAAAGTAGAATGTACCTCACAGATGCCTCAGATGCAGTCCGCTGCAAAATCTTTCCAACAACTCTCACCAAGACAGCCATTAAATGGTTTGACAACCTACCTCCAAAATCCATCTCGAGTTTCGACGATCTGGCCAAGAAGTTCCTGGCCCGATTCTCCATACAAAAGGACAAAGCCAAACACACACCTAGCCTACTAGGGATCAAGCAAGGAGATCGGGAGAGCCTTCGCAACTACATGGAAAGATTCAACAAAACATGCATGGACATACAAAGTCTACCAACAGAGGCTGCCATTATGGGCCTTATAAATGGCCTACGAGAAGGACCATTTAGCCAATCTATATCAAAGAGATACCCTACATCCTTAGACGAAGTACAAAAACGGGCACAAAAATACATCAACATGGAGGAAAACTCTCGACTTGGCGAAACCTCAAGGTTCGGCTCTGCCTACCGAGATAAAGAATCCAAGAAAAAGGAAGATCGCTCCGGAGAGAAAATCAAAAAATATCATAACTATACTCCTCTTAGGGTATCCTTGGTAGATGTTTACAAAGAAGTCTGCCATACAGAGAAAATCCCTCCAGCTTGGCCACTTAAAGGCAAAAGAAGAGGAGGAAATTGGAATGAATACTGTGAGTATCACCGACTTCGAGGGCATTCCACCAATGAATGCTTCGACTTGAAAAACGTCATAGAAAAACTGGTAAGAGAAGGAAAGCTAGATCGGTTTTTGGCCAATCGGGATGACGAACCAAGAAAAAGAAGAAGGGATGAGGATGTTGGACGATCTGAACGATCACCTCGCACACCGGAAAGACACGTTCACATAATACACGGCGGATTCGCCAGAGGAGGAATCTCCAAATCATCCCGAAAGTGACACCTCAAAGAAGTATACCACGTCGAAGGAAAAAAGGAAGCCACAGACATCCCAGCAATCACGTTTACCAAGGAAGACGCATCCGGAATCATCTCGGGACACGACGACCCCATGGTCACTACGATCATACTGGCAAATGCCAACCTTCACCGTACATTAATTGACCAGGGAAGCTCTGCCGACATCTTATTCAAAACTGCCTTCGACAAACTCGGTCTAGACGAAAAAGAGCTAAGAGCATACCCGAACAGCCTGTTCGGACTAGGAGATGCCCCAGTTCAACCGCTGGGATACGTATCGCTGCATACAACCTTCGGAAAGGGGAACCAATCCAGAACACTCAAGATAGACTACATCGTGGTCGACGTAAGCTCAGCCTACAATGCCTTAATAGGTCAGACAACGTTAAATCAACTCGGCGCAATAGTTTCAACCCCACATCTATGTATGAAATTCCCCAGATCAAAAGATAGCACGTCGCTGTTATAACGAAAGCCTAAACCTCCGAGGTGAAGGAGGAGAGTTCCACACAATCGAGCTCGGTGGAGTTCAGAGGCGAGAAGAATTCCGACCACAATCCGAAGGAGAAGTAGAAAGAATCCAGATCGGAGACACCTCGGATAAAATAACTAATATTGGCACGATCCTGAAAGGAGACATAAAGGAATCACTAATACGGTTCCTACGAGATAATGTTGATCTCTTCGCATGGAAAGCTGCCGACATGCCAGGTATTGATCCCGAACTAATGAGCCACAAATTGGTAGTCTATCCGGGATCCCGGCCGGTACAACAAAGACGAAGAAAACTTGGACCAGAACGAGCTCAGGCTGTAGAAGAACAAGTACAAGTGCTACTTGAGGCCGGGTTCAAAAGGGAAGTCAAATATCCACTATGGCTAGCAAACGTCGTTTTGGTGAAAAAGTCAAATGGGAAGTGGCGAATGTGCACCGACTACACCGACCTCAACAAAGCCTGCCCAAAAGACCCCTACCCACTCCCAAGCATCGACGCTCTAGTGGATGCTTCATCAGGATATAAGTATCTCTCATTCATGGACACATATTCAGGGTACAACTAAATCCCCATGTATCCACCAGATCAAGAAAAAACCTCGTTCCTAACACCGAAAGCAAACTACTGTTACATCGTGATGCCTTTTGGTCTCAAGAACGCAGGAGCTACTTATCAAAGGCTAATGCATAAAGTTTTCTCAGATCACATCGGAAAAATCATGGAATTTTATGTAGATGATATGTTGATAAAGACACAAAGCGAAGATACATTGTTATTCGACCTGACTCAAGTGTTTTACATTATCAGGAAACACAACATGCGGCTCAATCCCGCAAAATGCACCTTCACAGTAGAAGCCGGCAAATTCTTAGGCTTCATGCTCACACAAAGGGGGATTGAAGCAAATCCAGACAAGTGTCAAGCCATACTCAACATGAAGAGCCCAACCTGTATCAAAGAAGTACAACAACTCAACGGGAGGTTGGCCGCTCTATCCCGATTCTTAGCAGGAGCTGCGATAAGATCTCTTCCCTTCTATGCTACTTTAAGAAAGGGAAAACAGTTTGAATGGATGACAGAATGTGAGCAAGCCTTCCTAGACTTCAAGGAGTTCTTAGGACGGCCACCTATCCTATCTCGGCCACGAGAAGGAGAACCGCTCATATTATATCTCGCAGTAGGGAGCCGGGCAATAGCCTCAGCACTAGTCAGAGAAGACGAACATGGGCAAAAACCCGTCTACTTCATTAGCAAAGCACTACAGGGATCCGAGCTGAACTACCAGAAAATAGAAAAGTTTGCCTACGCTCTGATCCTCACATCCCGGCGACTTCACCCATATTTCCAAGCGCATACCATTAAAGTTCGAACCAACCAACCCATAAAAGGGATATTGCAGAAAATAGATCTAGCAGGAAGAATCCTACAATGGGCAATCGAGTTGTCTGAATTTGACCTCCAATACGAGGCGCGTACAGTAATCAAATCACAACACCTGGCCGACTTCATCGCAGAATTTACAGACATCCCAGAAATCCCCATAGAATGGAACATATACGTAGACGGATCCTCGAATAAAACAGGAAGCGGTGTGGGTGTGATAATTGAGAGCAACCAAGGAACTCAACTTGAGCTCTCCCTTAAATTCGGATTCCCGGCCTCAAACAACCAGGAAGAATATGAAGCACTATTAGCTGGTCTGAAGCTGGCTAGGGAGGTTGGAGCTCGGAAACTCAACATCTACAGTGACTCACAAGTCATCACATCACAAATAACAGGAAGCTACCAAGCCAAAGATCCGACCATGAAAAAATATTTGGATAAAACCAAAGAACAGCTCGGACAACTCGGGGAATATAGGATCCACCACATACCTCGTGAGCAAAATGCCCGAGCTGACGCCCTTTCAAAATTAGTCAGCACCAAACCAGAGGGCAACAACAGAAGCCTCATCCAGGAGGTATTACAGAACCCGTCAATAGCGGAAGAAGAAAGAATCCTAGCCATAATAGGTCGGGATCAAGGATGGATGACCCCCATAATAAACTACCTCAAAACAGAAGAACTCCCTACAAATGAAAAGGAGGCAAAGAGGCTGAAAAGGGAGGCACAGTACTACACTATCATAAACAACACGCTGTACAAAAGAGGGATATCAATACCTTTACTAAAATGCGTACCAACTTCCAACACAAAGGAAGTCTTGGAGGAAGTACACAGCGGCATTTGTGGAAATCATCTCGGAGCGCAAGCTCTCACCAAAAAGATACTCCGGGCGGGATTCTATTAGCCAACTCTACAAAAGGAGGCTACAGAATTTGTAAGGACATGTCCACCATGCCAGAAGCATGCCAACTTTCACATTGCCCCACCAGAAAAGCTCATCAGCATGACCTCACCCTGGCCATTTGCGAAATGGGGACTCGACCTTCTCGGACCCTTCCCACAGGGATCGGGACAAGTAAAATTCCTCATAGTAGGAGTAGACTATTTCACAAAATGGATCAAGGCAGAACCCCTGGCCAACGCCACCGCTCAAAGAAGTCGAAAATTCCTATATAGGAACATTATTACGAGGTTCGGGGTACCATACTCCATCACCACGGACAACGGTATCCAATTTACAGAGGCAGACTTCAGAAAATTGGTGGCCGACTTGAACATAAAACACCAGTTCACCTCCGTCAAACATCCCCAAGCCAATGGACAAGCCGAAGCGGCCAACAAAGTCATATTGGCCAGACTAAAGCGGAGGCTACGAGAAGCAAAGGGAGCCTGGGCGGAGGAACTTCCACAAGTCCTATGGGCGTATCGAACAACCCCCCATTCTACTACAAACGAATCACCATTCCGACTAGCATACGGAGCGGAGGCAATAATTCCAATAGAAATCGAAGAAGGATCTCCCCGAGTAGTCCACTACAATGAACGAGCAAACTCCCAACTTCAGAGAGAAGAGCTCGACTTGCTACCCGAAATCCAAGAAAGAGCTCGGATCAGGGAAGAAGCTCTAAAGCGACGAATGGCTTCCAGATATAATCTAAAGGTAGTGCCGAGAAGTTTTACAGAGAATGATCTCATCCTAATCAGAAATGACATTGGAACAGCTCAACCCGGAGAAGGAAAGCTGGTAGCAAACTGGAAAGGACCCTACCGAGTCATTGAAGTACTGGGGAAGGGCTACTACAGACTGTCCGAGCTTGATGGACGAGAGCTTCCTCGATCATGGCACGCCTGCAACCTAAGAAGGTACTACAGTTAGAAAAGGTAAAGGATCTCACTAAATGGATGCGCTCTTTTTCCTGAAAAGGTTTTTTTAATGAGGCACCATGTCGAGACCTAGATCATACCCGACTTAAAGGAACAAGAAAATCCCCACATGTATATATTTGCATTTTTTCTTTGAATAAAGTTTACTTAGATATTCTACAAGATTCCAAGACGCATTAATCTGAAGTATTCATCGTCCGATTATAAAGCAACAGGTCGGCAGAAAGTGAAAAACAAATTCACTGTGTGACCACGATAAAGACAATCGTCCGATAAAGGTGAAAACGCGATTCACCCAAAGGACGATCTAAAGACGCCAACCATTTTCTACAAATCAGCAAAGATGAACACAGAACAATGTAATAAGTTATCGAAAGCAATCCAAAAAAAGAACCTGACGAGGTCTTACGGATAGCTAATATAATAACTTAAAGACTGGCCGACGTTCAGAAGTCGGACCAAGTCAACCCAAGTTATAAGTAAACCCTGGAAAGAGGTCTGGCCAACCCTATTAAAGAGGATTACTTTAACTTAGAAGGGCCTGACATAACAAAGTCAGCCCAAAACTAAAAAGTTATACAAGTAGTCCCTGAAAGAGATCTGACAAAGATCCAAGAAAGAGGACTACAAAAAATAACTTAAAGGAGACCGATATAACCAAGTCGGACTCCTACCATTAAAAAGTTATCAAAGTAATCCCTGGAAGAGACCTGACAAAGGTCCAAAAAAGAGGATTACAGAAATAACTTAAAGGAGACCGACATAACCAAGTCGGACTCCTATCACTAAAAAAGTTATACAAGTAGTCCCTGAAAGAGATCTGACAAAGATCCAAGAAAGAGGACTACGAAAAATAACTTAAAGGAGACCGATATAACCAAGTCGGACTCCTGCCACTAAAAAGTTATCAGAGTAATCCCTGGAAGAGACCTGACAAAGGTCCAAAAAAGAGGATTACAGAAATAACTTAAAGGGGGACCAACGCAAAAGAACCACCAAGAAACAAGTTGGACCCATATGTCACAAACCTCAAAGGATCCAAGCTACAAACAATAAAACAAAGCAATCCGAAGAGGTCGAAATACAAGATTTCAAACATCAGTAGAAAACTGAAAAGATACCAAGTCAAAAAACTACCTCTGTTACTCCACAAAAGTTATAAGGCCCGGAAGGCCACCAACACCTACCGTGAAGGGAAAGTGAGCTACCTTTTGTTTTTTAAAATAAAAAGTAGCTAAACAAGCAACTAAGAAATGTCAATGAAAAGTTTTAAAAGCCCACAAGTCGGGCCAACTATACATCCAGAAAGAGATCAGCAAACATCTGGAGCCTTCTTGGTAGCGTCAGGATAAGGGGAAGGAGGACGAGTCTGGAAGGGCATGGCATCTACGGTTCCATCATCCCGGTTCAGAATCTGGCAATCCGAATCAGATGTAACGGGAGGAACAGAGGAGGTCGACACCTTAAGAGAAGGCACTGGGGGAGGATCAGCCTCATCATCATCCTGGTCATCAAGGACAATCTTACCATCCCTCACGACATTGTCCAGGCTGATGAGAGTCAAGTCGGCATCAGGAGCAACAACCCGGAACTGCTCCATCAGGTTCTCGGAAGCAGCAGTTACGCTACCCACAAGGTGACCTTGAAGCTCACCATAATTAACCCGAGCTGTTTCCAAATCTTCCCGAAGATGCATCAATTTCCTATAAGCCGAGACATAGCTATCCTTATGTTTCAATGCCATGTCTTCGGCCAGCTTCAAAGAAGCAGCAAGGGCAATAGAGCTGGCCTTCTCACCCTCCAGCTCTTTCTCCACCTTCGCAAACTTCACCTCCAACTCCTCCTTCAGACCCTTGATTCAATCAAATTCCGACTTGGCCTCTTCCATAAAGCATTTTGTGGCATGAATCAGAATCCCCTGAATTGTTCGGAATATAGCGGCACCCATATGAGCCATCTTCACACTACTTTTAATGATAAAATCCAGATGCTGAAGAAGAGAAACATCGTCCATAGAAAGCCCACCATAGGGGGCAATTTGCTGGTCGACAAACTCGATAGCATCAAAATCTGGGGCATCCAGGTTAAAGGGCTCGGATGACTTTTGCTTCTTACAAGGAGGGGGCGCCAGGAGCTGCAGCAGAAGATTGCGGAGGATCGACCAAGCGAACCCGAGGAATAGGAATTGCTTTCCTCGGCCCGGGAGAACTAGGTACAGGAGGTTTAACTGGAACCTGGGAAGATCTCTCTCCGACCGCCTTGGCCAAAATGTTTAAAGCAGCAGTTGCCTTCTTCGCCTTCTTGAAGGCCTTCATAGAGTCATTATTTTTCGACATCTCTGAAGAAACACAAAATCAACCACAAAAGACAAATTACAACATAGAAGAAGAAAAAAGCTCGGAAAGCAAGTATAAAATAAAGCAGACAGTACCCAAAGCAGCCCGAACCAAAGATGGATCACTCAAAAATCTCTTCGTATCCAGATGGGGAGGCTTCCCCCACAAATCTTCAAGAACAACTACAAAGGCCCGCTCAACCTCACTAAGCATTTCCCATGTGTAACGTGGCACTCTTACATTTTTTTGCCACTCTAGAGGAAAAGCAGGCTCGTTATTTTCATCAAGAAAAAAGGGGCGGGCCCCTTCGACAGCTCGAACTTTAAAGAAGTAGTTCTTGAAGTCCTTAAAGGACTCGTCATACATCGCAAACACTTTATGGCCCTGGGCGGACCGGAAAGAAACCCAAGAAGCCTTCTTTTTTGAAGAACCGCTAGGCTTGGCAGAAACAAACAAGTAAAAAAACAGAGTCTGGAAAGGTGTTACATCTAGTTCACGGCAGAGAAGTTGAAAAATTTTAATAAAACCCCAGGAATTAGGGTGAAGCTGGGATGGAGCTATATTACATGACCACAATAGGTCGGTTTCAAAAGCAGTAAAAGGAAAAGTAACATTCAACTGGCTGAAAAAGTATTCATAGGCATAGAAGAAGGGACGCTCCCTCTCAATGGAAGTCGGAAAGCAAACCCTCTCATCAGAATCAGGAGCAACAAGCTCGTAATCCCCCTCACGAGCATTGTCACCACAAATCCTATGACGCTTCTTTAGCTCTGTGCAAAATTCAGCATTCCCAACGGAAACACACAACAAAACAAGGGAGTCCAGCCAATCGGACATCCCCTCGGGAACTCTGGAAGACATCTCTACAATGTTATTGCGAGAAGACATGAGGCCAACTAAATCCTACAAGTAAGAAAAAAAAGATAGGGGTTACTACAAATATCTCGGATAGGGAGAAAACAACTCGGTCAATACTTCTCAGATGATGAAACCACGAAAAGGAAAACCCCAAGACTCAAACCAAAGTCCCAGGCATCCTTTGGAGGCAATAACAAAGCAAGGATTCAAGAAATTTCTACAGCTTACACCCCGGCACTCATCAGAAAGAAAATAAAGTCTCAAAGGAAACAAAGGAAACACAAAGTCACCACCTTTCTACAGTCTATCAGCAAAAAGCATTATCAAACATCAAAAATGCCAAAAAATCACCAAAGACGCAAACTTTTTCAGAATCAAGCAAAAATCATCATCAAAGGCGCAACCAGAAGCGGCGACAACATGCAAAAGCCCTAAGAAAAGATTCAAGCAACGAGAAAAGCAAAAGACTCGCACCAAAAAACGAAGAAAATCCAGAACACGCAAACAATCAGGCATGGTAAAAACAGAAAGATCCCAACTTTCTCTGAGCAAAATTCAAACTTTCTACCGACATATAGAAGAACAGAGGAAGAAAAATCGAACCTGGAGAAATAGAAGAAAAATCTCAAAAGGAGAGCCGAAGAGCAGAAGCAACAAAGCCACCCCTCGAAGCGAAAAACCGCAAAGATAGAAGGAGAAAATCTGGTAATCACCCCTCTTCCATAGAGAGCAATGACAGAACAGACGTTGCAGGAAGAAGTTACGAAAGAAACAGAAAATGAGAGAGTAAAGGGAGAAGTTACGAAGAAAAGCGAAGAAGAGAAACCGTTTTTTGAGAAAATTCAAAATAAAAGCTAGGAGAAAATGGGGTAATTAATACCAATTAATGAAGGCACTAAACCCTTTTACATTCCCAAAGCAAAGCGCTGATATAAAAACGCGCGCCTTTAGACGAAAACGTTCTACATTCAAAAGATTCTACAAAAAGAAGAAATCGAGAAAATGCTTGAGTTCGGCTTTGTCATGAAAGGACCGAAGTCAAAAACTCGACCTCAACAGAAAGACCGAGCTCAAGCAGGGGCACTGTTCATACCCTGGGTCGAGCTGTCCGACCCGGGATGTTTGACAGACAAAGCGACCGACCTCTTCAGGTCAGGACAACCCGACCTCTCCTCAAAGAGCTCGGCCAAGTCACAGGAAAGCCCAAACGAAGGGCCCAAATAGAGGAACGTGCCCCAAATCCAAGGGCAGCCCAAGCCCATAGAGATAAAGGTGGTTCCCTTAAAGATGACCTCACTAAAAGATAAAGATAAAGATAAGATAAGATAACTAACTTATCTTATCCACAAGAGGCCACATCTCACCATTATAAATACACTGGAGCACCCAGGTATAACTCATACTCTGATTCTACTTAATACCTGCTTAATACCCTTGCTAACTTAAGCATCGGAGTCTCTTGCAGGTACCCCCCACCCTCCGGGGACGAAGGATCAGCACCACCACCAAGTCCAACAAGTCGGACATACCAGCTCCGGCCGATACCCACCTGCCGGACACGTCGGTTCCGACCAACACAGACGATCTCATCCAAGATCGACCTACAGTTTCAGGTAACCCTCGGAATAGTACATGATAAGGAAGTAGACCAGGATGTCTACAGATTATTACTGTTTCCATTTGCTGTAAAAGACCAAGCTGAGGTGGTTAAATAACCAACCTAAGGCCAGCATAAGGACATGAAAATAGCTGTCAGAAAAATTTGTGAATCAATATTTCCCTCCCAAGAGGATGACACAGCTAAGGCTGGACATCCAAGGCTTTAAGCAAGAGGATAATGAATCCCTTTACAATGCCTGGGAGAGGTACAGAGAGATGCTGAGGAAATGCCCCTCTGAAATGTTTTCAGAATGGGTGCATTTAGACATCTTCTACTATGGGCTTACAGAAAAAGCTCAGATATCTCTAGACCACTCAGCTGGTGGATCTATACACATGAGAAAGACAATTGAAGAGGCTCAAGAGCTTATAGATATTGTTGTTAGAAATCAGCATCTGTACTTCAGCAGTGAGTCCTCTATGAAGGAAGAGGCTAAAGTAGTATCTACTGACCTTAGTCCTCCAAAAAAAGTTGTTGACTCAACCAGCAATTACTTACTATGATAAAATAGTTAGCAGAATTTAAAGAAATATTACAAGATACTCAGGATGCTAATAAGAATATGGAAGCACAACTTGACCAGACAAGACGACAGTTATCTAAACAAATAATAGAAGAATGTCAAGATGTTCAATTAAGGAGTGAAAAAATATTAAATACATCAACTCAAGGCAGCAGAAGGCCAAGGAAAGAACAATTGACAGAGGATGAATAGAATACTACCCAAAATCCCTCTGAGGATAGTAAGAGCCCAGAGAGGAATGATTCTGGCGTCCAAATGCCAGAAAAGGGTGACAAACTGGCATTAAATGCCCAGTGGATGCCCAGTTCTGGTGTTCAAATGCCAGAAAAGGGTAAAAAGTTGGCGTCAAATGCCAATTCCATGTTCAATTATGGCGTTCAAATGCCGGAACGGGGTAGGAATCTGGCGTTAAATGCTAATTCAGCGCCCAATCCTGGCATTCAAACGCCAGTAAGGGATCAGAGACCCACAAGTGCTGATAATAACTCCCTCAAGAAGGTGTCTGGTGCACGAAATTGTGATCTCTTCTTTTCACAACTCAATTAATCCCTAGTAATGGCCCCAAAGACTTAGTGCTCAATACCATGGCATCACAACTTCGCACAACTAACCAGCAAGTGCACTGGGTCGTCCAAGTAATAAACCTTACGCGAGTAAAGGTCGATCCCACGGAGATTGTTGGTATGAAGCAAGCTATGGTCACCTTGTAAATCTCAGTCAGGCAGACTCAAATGGTTATGGATGATGTATGAATAAAACATAAAGATAAGGATAGAGATACTTATGCAATTCGTTGGTGAGAACTTCAGATAAGCGTATGGAGATGCTTTGTCCCTTCCGTCTCTCTGCTTTTCTACTGTCTTCATCCAATCCTTGTTACTCCTTTCCATGGCAAGCTGTATGTTGGGCATCACCGTTGTCAATGGCTACAGTCCCGTCCTCTCAGTGGAAATGTTCAACGCACCCTGTCATGGCACGGCTATCCAGCTGTCGATTCTCGATCATGTCGGAATAGAATCCAGTGATTCTTTTGCGCCTGTCACTAACGCCCCACAATCGCGAGTTTGAAGCTCGTCACAGTCATTCAATCATTGAATCCTTCTCAGAATACCACAGACAAGGTTTAGACCTTCCGGATTCTCTTGAATGCCGCCATCAATTCTAGCTTATACCACGAAGATTCCGGTTAAAGAATCCAAGAGATAAACATTCAAGCCTTGTTTGCTTGTAGAACGGGAGTGGTTGTCAGGAACGCGTTAATAAGTGAGAATGATGATGAGCGTCACATAATCATCACATTCATCAAGTTCTTGAGTACGAATGAATATCTTGGAATAAGAACAAGCTGAATTGAATAGAAGAACAATAGTAATTGCATTAATACTCGAGGTACAGCAGAGCTCCACACCTTAATCTATGGTGTGTAGAAACTCTACCGTTGAAAATACATAAGAACAAGGTCTAGGCATGGCCATGAGACCAGCCTCCCAAAGAGGGTTCAATCATAAAAACATGATCAAAAGATGATCTAAATATCTAAAGTGATCAAAAGATGAAAATACAATAGCAAAAGGTCCTACTTATAGAGAACTAGTAGCCTAGGGTTTATAGAGATGAGTAAATGACATAAAAATCCACTTCTGGGCCCACTTGGTGTGTGTTTGGGCTGAGCATTAAAGCATTTTCGTGTAGAGACTCTTCTTGGAGTTAAACACCAGCTTTTGTGCCAGTTTGGGCGTTTAACTCCCATTCTTGTGCCAGTTCCGGCGTTAAACGCCGGGCAATTTTGAGCTGATTTGGAACGCCAGTTTGGGCCATCAAATCTTGGGCAAAGTATGGACTATTATACATTGCTGGAAATCCCAGGATGTCTACTTTCCAATGCCGTTGAGAGCGCGCCAATTGGGCTTCTGTAGCTCCAAAAAATCCACTTCGAGTGCAGGGAGGTCAGAATCCAACAGCATCTGCAGTCCTTTTAGTCTCTGAATCAGATTTTTGCTCAGATCCCTCAATTTCAGCCAGAAAATACCTGAAATCACAAAAAAACACACAAACTTATAGTAAAGTCCAGAAAAGTGAATTTTAATTAAAAACTAATAAAAATATACTAAAAACTAACTAAATCATACTAAAAACATACTAAAAACAATGTCAAAAAGCATATAAATTATCCGCTCATCACAACACCAAACTTAAATTGTTGCTTGTCCCCAAGAACTGAAAATCAAATAAGATAAAGAGAAGAGAATATGCAATGAATTCCAAAAACATCTATGAAGATCAGTATTAATTAGATGAGCGGGGCTTTTAGCTTTTTGCCTCTGAATAGTTTTGGCATCCCACTCTATCCTTTGAAATTCAGAATGATTGGCTTCTATAGGAACTCAGAATCCAGATAGTGTTATTGATTCTCGTAGTTAAGTATGATGATTCTTGAACACAGCTACTTTATGAGTCTTGGCCGTGGCCCAAAGCACTCTGTCTTCCAGTATTACCACCGGATACATACATGCCACAGACACATAATTGGGTGAACCTTTTCAGATTGTGACTCAGCTTTGCTAGAGTCCCCAATTAGAGGTGTCCAGGGTTCTTAAGCACACTCTTTTTGCCTTGGATCACAACTTTATTTCTTTCTTTTTCTTTCTTTTTCTCTTTCTCCTTTTTTTTCGTTTTTTTTTTCACTACTTTTTCTTGCTTCAAGAATCATTTTTATGATTTTTCAGATCCTCAGTAACATGTCTCCTTTTTCATCATTCTTTCAAGAGCCAACCAATCATGAACCACAAATTTAAAAGACATATGCACTGTTTAAGCATACATTCAGAAAACAAAACTGTTGCCACCACATCAAAATAATTAATCTGTTATAAAATCTGAAATTCATGCAATTCTTCTCTTTTTTCAATTAAGAACATTTTTTTAAGAAAGGTGATGGATTCATAGGACATTCATAACTCTAAGGCATAGACACTAAGACACTAATGATCATAAGACACAAACATAGATAAATATAAGCATACAATTCGAAAAACAAGAAAATAAAGAACAAGGAAATTAAAAAACGGGTCCACCTTAGTGATGGCGGCTTGTTCTTCCTCTTGAAGGTCTTATGGAGTGCTTGAGCTCCTCAATGTCTCTTCCTTGCCTTTGTTGCTCCTCTCTCATGATTTTTTGATCTTCTCTAATTTCATGGAGGAGGATGGAATGTTCTTGGTGCTCCACCCTTAGTTGTCCCATGTTGGAACTCAATTCTCCTAGGGAGGTGTTGAATTGCTCCCAATAGTTTTGTGGAGGAAAGTGCATCCCTTGAGGCATCTCAGGGACTTCATGATGAGTGGGGTCTCTTGTTTGCTCCATCTTTTTCTTAGTGATGGGCTTGTCCTCATCAATGAGGATGTCTCCTTCTATGTCCACTCCAACTGAATAACAGAGGTGACAAATGAGATGAGGAAAGGCTAACCTTGCCAAGGTAGAGGACTTGATCCAACCTTTGATCAAAGTTGACCCTTCTAGTGTAAGGGTGTTCATCTCCTTGCGTCATGGGCAAGTTGAATGCCAACCTTACATTTTCCGGACTAAAATCTAAGTATTTCCCCCGAACCATTGTAAGCCAATTCTTTGGGTCTGGGTTTACACTTTGATCATGGTTCTTGGTGATCCATGCATTGGCATAGAACTCTTAAACCATTAAGATTCTGACTTGTTGAATGGGGTTGGTAAGAACTTCCCAACCTCTTCTTCTAATCTCATGTCGGATTTCCGGATATTCACTCTTTTTGAGTTTGAAAGGGACCTCGGGGATCACTTTCTTCAAGGCCACAACTTCATAGAAGTGGTCTTGATGCACCCTTGAGATGAATCTCTCCATCTCCCATGACTCGGAGGTGGAAGCTTTTGCCTTCCCTTTCCTCTTTCTAGAGGTTTCTCCGGCCTTAGGTGCCATAAATGGTTATGAAAAAGCAAAAAGCAATGCTTTTACCACACCAAAATTAAAAGGTTTGCTCGTCCTCGAGAAAAAGAAGAAAGAAGAGAGTAGAAGAAGAAGAAGAGAGAGGGTGGTGGGGATCCTGTGGGGTCTACAGATCCTGAGGTGTCAAGGAAAATTCAACCCTGCACCAAGTGGCGTGCAAAAAATGCACCCTTTGCCAATTCTGGCGTTAAACACCGGGCTGGTGCCCATTTCTGGCGTTTAACGCCAGCTTCTTGCCCTTTCCTGGCGTTTAACGCCAGTCTGGTGCCCCTTTCTGGCGTTAAACGCCCAGAATGGTGCCAGACTGGGCGTTAAACGCCCATTTGCTAGCTTCACTGGCGTTTAAACGCCAGCAGGTTCTCCTCCAGGGTGTGCTATTTTTCTTTCTGTTTTTCATTCTGTTTTTGCTTTTTCAATTGATTTTGTGACTTCTCATGATCATCAACCTACAGAAAACAAAAAATAACAAAGGAAAATAGATAAAATATAACATTGGGTTGCCTCCCAACAACCGCTTCTTTAATGTCAGTAGCTTGACAGAGGGCTCTCATGGAGCCTCACAGATACTCAGAGTAATGTTGGAACCTCCCAACACCAAACTTAGAGTTTGAATGTGGGGGTTCAACACCAAACTTAGAGCTTGGTTGTGGCCTCCCAACACCAAACTTAGAGTTTGACTGTGGGGACTCTGTTTGACTCTGTTTTGAGAGAAGCTCTTCATGCTTCCTCTCCATGGTGACAGAGGGATATCCTTGAGCCTTAAACACAAAGGATTCTTCATTCACTTGAATGATCAATTCTCCTCTGTCAACATCAATCACAGCCTTTGCTGTGGCTAGGAAGGGTCTGCCAAGGATGATGGATTCATCCATGCACTTCCCAGTCTCTAGGACTATGAAATCAGCAGTGATGTATTGGTCTTCAATCTTCACCAAAACATCCTCTACAAGTCCATAAGCTTGTTTTCTTGAATTGTCTGCCATCTCTAGTGAGATTCTTGCAGCTTGTACCTCAAAGATCCCTAGCTTCTCCATTACAGAGAAAGGCATGAGGTTTATACTTGACCCTAGGTCACACAGAGCCTTCTTAAAGGTCATGGTGCCTATGGTACAAGGTATTGAAAACTTCCCAGGATCCTGTCTCTTTTGAGGTAATTTCTGCCTAGACAAGTTATCCAGTTCTTTGGTGAGCAAAGGAGGTTCGTTCTCCCAAGTCTCATTACCAAATAACTTGTCATTTAGCTTCATGATTGCTCCAAGGTATTTAGCAACTTGCTCTTCAGTGACATACTCATCCTCTTCAGAGGAAGAATACTCATCAGAGCTCATGAATGGCAGAAGTAAATCCAATGGAATCTTTATGGTCTCAATGTGAGCCTCAAATTTCCATGGTTCCTCATTAGGGAACTCATTGGAGGCCAGTGGTCGTCCATTGAGGTCTTCCTCAGTGGCGTTCACTGCCTCTCCCTCCTCTCCAAATTCGGCCATGTTGATGGCCTTGCACTCTCCTTTTGGATTTTCTTCTGTATTGCTTGGAAGAGTACTAGGAGGAAGTTCTGTAATTTTCTTGCTCAGCTGTCCCACTTGTGCCTCCAAGTTTCTAATGGAGGACCTTGTTTCAGTCATGAAACTTTGAGTGGTTTTGATTAGATCAGAGACCATGGTTGCTAAGTCAGAGTGGTTCTGCTTAGAATTCTCTGTCTGTTGCTGAGAAGATGATGGAAAAGGCTTGCCATTGCTAAACCTGTTTCTTCCACCATTATTGTTGTTGAAACCTTGTTGAGGTCTCTGTTGATCCTTCCATGAGAAATTTGGATGATTTCTCCATGAAGAATTATAGGTGTTTCCATAGGGTTCTCCCATGTAATTCACCTCTTCCATTGAAGGGTTCTCAGGATCATAAGCTTCTTCTTCAGATGAAGCATCCTTAGTACTGCCTGGTGCATTTTGCATTCCAGACAGACTTTGAGAAATCAAATTGACTTGCTGAGTCAATATTTTATTCTGAGCCAATATGGCATTCAGAGTATCAATCTCAAGAACTCCTTTCTTCTGATTTGTCCCATTGTTCACAGGATTCCTTTCAGAAGTGTACATGAATTGGTTATTTACAACCATTTCAATTAGTTCTTGAGCTTCTGTAGGCGTCTTCTTCAGATGAAGAGATCCTCCAGTAGAGCTATCCAATGACATCTTGGATAGTTCAGAGAGACCATCATAGAAGATACCTATGATGCTCCATTCAGAAAGCATGTCAGAGGGACACTTTCTGATCAATTGTTTGTATCTTTCCCAAGCTTCATAGAGGGATTCACCTTCCTTCTGTCTGAAGGTTTGGACTTCCACTCTAAGCTTACTCAATTTTTGAGGTGGAAAGAACTTTGCCAAGAAGGCATTGACTAGCTTTTCCCAAGAGTTCAGGCTTTCTTTAGGTTGTGAGTCCAACCATATCCTAGCTCTGTCTCTTACAGCAAAAGGGAATAGCATTAGTCTGTAGACTTCAGGGTCAACCCCATTAGTCTTGACAGTGTCACAGATTTGCGAGAATTCAGCTAAAAACTGATGAGGATCTTCCAATGGAAGTCCATGGAACTTGCAATTCTGTTGCATTAGAGAAACTAATTGAGGCTTAAGCTCAAAGTTGTTTGCTCCAATGGCAGGGATAGAGATGCTTCTCCCATAGAAGTCGGGAGTAGGTGCAGTAAAGTCACCCAGCACCTTCCTTGCATTGTTGGCATTGTTGTTGTTTTCGGCTGCCATGTCTTCTTCTTTGAAGATTTCTGTTAGGTCTTCTACAGAGAGTTGTGCCTTAGCTTCTCTTAGCTTTCGCTTCAAGGTCCTTTCAGGTTCAGGATCAGCCTCAACAAAAATGCTTTTGTCTTTGCTCCTGCTCATATGAAAGAGAAGAGAACAAGAAAATATGGAATCCTCTATGTCACAGTATAGAGATTCCTTAAGATGTCAGAGGAAAAAAAAATAGAAGGAGAGGTAAAAGAATTCGAACTTAGTGAGATAGAGTTCGAATTGTGTATTGAGGAGAAGTGTTACTCCATAAATAGAAGGATGTGAGAAGAGGGGAAGAAAATTTTTTTGAAAATAAATTAAAAACATTTTAAAAACATTTTGAAAATTAGTAATTGATTTTCGAAAACTAAGATTGGAAAAAAAATTAAGTGATTTTTGAAAAAGATTTTGAAGTTAGAAAAGATATGATTGAAAACTATTTTGAAAAAGATGTGATTAAAAAGATATGATTGAAAAGTTATGATTTTAAAAAGATGTGATTGAGAAGATATGATTTGAAAAACAAATTAAAAAGATTTGATTTTAAAAATAAATGACTTGCCTAACAAGAAAAGATATGATTCAAACATTAAACCTCTCTCAACAGAAAAGGCAACTTACTTGAAATGTTGAATCAAATCATTAATTGATAGCAAGTATTTTTGAAAATGGAAAGAAATTGATTTTGAAAAAGATTTGATTTTGAAAAAAAATTGAAAACTTAAAAAATATCTGAATTAAAAAACAAAATCTTCCCTCTTGTGCCATCCTGGCGTTAAACGCTCAGAATGGTGCACATTCTGGCGTTTAACGCCCAAAGCTCTACCCTTTTGGGCGTTAAACGCCCAGCCAGGCACCCTGGCTGGCGTTTAAACACCAGTTTGCCTTCTTCACTGGGCGTTTTGAACGCCTAGCTTTTTCTGTATAATTCATCTGCTGCATGTACTGAATCTTCAGTTCCCTGTATTATTGACTTGAAAATAGAACCAAGATCAAATAAACAATGCATGCAAGACACCAAACTTAAAATGAGACACTAGACTCAACAAAAAACATAAAATATTTTTGGTTTTTATGATTTTGTAATTTTTTTTGGATTTTTTTCGAAAATTAAGTGGAAAAGAAAATAAAGGTATCAAAATTCTTAATGAGAATTCCAGGAATCATGCAATGTTAGTCTAAAGCTTTAGTCTAAAGAAATTAGACATGGATAGCCAAGCTTCAGCAGGACATTGCATTCAAGAGCTAAATTGATGAGAATCAATCAGCTTTGGTGATGATAAGATCATCACCTTGAAACACTAGAATTCATTCTTAAGAACTCTGAAAAATACCTAATCTAAGCAACAAGATGAACCGTCAGTTGTCCATACTTGAAACAATCCCCGGCAACGGCGCCAAAATCTTGGTGCTCAATACCATGGCATCACAACTTCGCACAACTAACCAGCAAGTGCACTGGGTCGTCCAAGTAGTAAACCTTACGCGAGTAAGGGTCGATCCCACGGAGATTGTTGGTATGAAGCAAGCTATGGTCACCTTGTAAATCTCAGTCAGGCAGACTCAAATGGTTATGGATGATGTATGAATAAAATATAAAGATAAGGATAGAGATACTTATGCAATTCGTTGGTGAGAACTACAGATAAGCGTATGGAGATGCTTTGTCCCTTCCGTCTCTCTGCTTTCCTACTGTCTTCATCCAATCATTCTTACTCCTTTCCATGGAAAGCTGTATGTTGGGCATCACCGTTGTCAATGGCTACAGTCCCATCCTCTCAGTGGAAATGTTCAACGCACCCTGTCACGGCACGGCTATCCAGCTGTCGGTTCTCGATCATGTCAGAATAGAATCCAGTGATTCTTTTGCGTCTGTCACTAACGCCCCACAATCACGAGTTTGAAGCTCGTCACAGTCATTCAATCATTGAATTCTACTCAGAATACCACAGACAAGGTTTAGACCTTCCGGATTCTCTTGAATGCCGCCATCAATTCTAGCTTATACCACGAAGATTCCGGTTAAAGAATCCAAGAGATAAACATTCAAGCCTTGTTTGCTTGTAGAACGGGAGTGGTTGTCAGGCACGCGTTCATAAGTGAGAATGATGATGAGCGTCACATAATCATCACATTCATCAAGTTCTTGAGTGTGAATGAATATATTGGAATAAGAACAAGCTGAATTGAATAGAAGAACAATAGTAATTGCATTAATACTCGAGGTACAGCAGAGCTCCACACCTTAATCTATGGTGTGTAGAAACTCCACCGTTGAAAATACATAAGAACAAGGTCTAGGCATGGCCGTGAGACCAGCCTCCCAAAGAGGGTTCAATCATAAAAACATGATCAAAAGATGATCTAGAGATCTAAAGTGATCAAAAGATGAAAATACAATAGCAAAAGGTCCTACTTATAGAGAACTAGTAGCCTAGGGTTTACAGAGATGAGTAAATGACATAAAAATCCACTTTCGGGCCCACTTGGTATGTGTTTGGGCTGAGCATTGAAGCATTTTCGTGTAGAGACTCTTCTTCGAGTTAAACGCCAGCTTTTGTGCCAGTTTGGGCGTTTAACTCCCATTCTTGTGCCAGTTCCGGCGTTAAACGCCGGGCAGTTTTGAGCTGATTTGGAACGCCGGTTTGGGCCATCAAATCTCGGGCAAAGTATGGACTATTATACATTGATGGAAAGCCCAGGATGTCTACTTTCCAACACCATTGAGAGCGCGCCAATTGGGCTTCTGTAGCTCCAAATAATCCACTTCGAGTGCAGGGAGGTCAGAATCCAACAGCATCTGCAGTCCTTTTAGTCTCTGAATCAGATTTTTGCTCAGATCTCTCAATTTCAGCCAGAAAATACCTGAAATCACAGAAAAACACACAAACTCATAGTAAAGTCCAGAAAAGTGAATTTTAATTAAAAACTAATAAAAATATACTAAAAACTAACTAAATCATACTAAAAACATACTAAAAACAATGCCAAAAAGCGTATAAATTATCCGCTCATCAGTGTCTCAGCCTGCTTCTGTAGGAAATAAACCTGCAGCAACCAAGGTTGAAGAATATAAAGCCAAAATACCTTATCCTCAAAAACTCCGCCAAGCGGAACAGGATAAGCAATTTGCCCGCTTTGCAGACTATCTCAGGACTCTTGAAATAAAGATTCCGTTTGCAGATGCACTTGAGCAAATACCCTCTTATGCTAAGTTCATGAAAGAAATCTTAAGCCATAAGAAGGATTGGAGAGAAACTGAAAAAGTTTTTCTCACTGAGGAATGCAGTGTAGTTGATGACAAGTCATCTTAGCCTAGTTTCACTAGCCTTTTTCTTTTGTTTTCAATTGAATTATGCACTTTCTTGAGCCATAAGCAAGCCAATTGGGTAGATTTTTATGTTTCCTTTGATTTAATCAACCATAGATGAATTAATGCAATTTCATGAGGTTTTATGCTATAATTGTCACATATTATGAAAGAATGACAATCTCATGATTTTGAGCATAACTTTGATGTGTTTGGTTGATTGATGATAGGTGAAGAAAGCTTGGAGAAAGGTTGAAGCAAGAAGGAATGGCTAGGAGAAAGAGAGAACAAAAAGTTTGAGCAAAAGTTTGCCTCAAACTTTAGCTCAAACTTTTGGAATAAGTGAAAACAACCCAGGGAGCAAAAAGCTTGAGCAAAAGTTTGCCTCAAACTTTAGCTCAAACTTTTGGGAGAAAAGTTTGCGCCAACGTTTGCCTCAAACTTTTTGGCAAACGTTGGCGCCATCAACAACACACCCTGGAGAGCAAAAGTTTGCGCCAACGTTTGCCTCAAACTTTTTGGCAAACATTGCCCCCATGAGTGTGCATAAGGGGGCCAACGTTTGAGCAAAAGTTTGACCCCAAACTTTGGCTCAAACGTTGGTAGCAGCAAGGATGGGGTGGCTGATGTAAAAGGTTTGAGTAAAATTTTGCCTCAAACTTTTACTCAAACTTTTACTCAAGCTTTCATGATTCCAAACCCGGTTCACTTTGGTTCTCTCCCCAAATCCAAGAGCAATCAACCAAGGCCTCTATCAACCCAATTCCATCAAGAGCAAAGGCCCAATTCAAGGCTTGAAGACCATTGGAAGAAAGTGTATAAATAGCTTAGGATTTAAGTTTTTAGGGGAGCTTTTCTTTTTAGTTTTCATAGAGAGTTTTTCCTTGGAGAATTCGTAGTACACTTAGTAGAGAGCTCACTTTACATTTTAGCATTGTTGTTTTAATTCAAGGGAATTTGGGAGGAGAATTGATCTCTCTTCTTCCTTGTTCTTGCTTGAATACTCTTTACTTTTCTTTCTTCGGATCTTGGGTGGAGAATTGAAGAACTTCTGTTTCAATCTCACCTTGGGATCTTGTTTAATTTTACTGCACAATTGAATTTCCATTTCGGTTAATTGCTTCTTCATCTACTTTCTCTGCGATCTTCATTTCCTTTGCAATTGTTCTTGGTGGATCTAGGAAGGCATTGAGATCTAGACTTGGTTATCTAGTCTCTTGGGTCCTGAGATCTGAATTCCAATTTTACATTCTCTGTTTAATGCTTTTCAATCTCATTTACATTTCTGTTTTTAGATCCGATTCAATCCAAGTTATCTTCTACTTTTCTGTTTGTTGCAATTTACTTTTCCTTGTTTAATTTCTGCAAATCCAATTCCCAATTCCCTTTATAATTCAAGCCATTTACGTTTCTTGCAATTTAAGATTCTACAATTAACATTTCTTGCGTTCTAAGTTTCTGCCATTTAATTTCTTGTTCTTTAAGATTCAGCACTTTAAATTTGAGTTCTCTTTAATTTCATGCAATTTACCCATTCCCTTTACTTTCCATGCAATTTAAATTCTGTTAATCACAAATCTCTCAACCAGATCTTGATTCGATTGACTAAACCAACCACTAAACTAAAATTGCTCAATCCTTCAATCCCTGTGGGATCGACCTCACTCCCGTGAGTTATTATTACTTGATGCGACCCGGTGCACTTGCCGGTGAGTTTTGTGTCGGAACATTTTCCGCACATCAAGTTTTTGGCGCCGTTGCCGGAGATTGATTAGATTGATAATGATTAAGTGAAGTGGAGATCTAGATCAAGCACTTTTTCTTTAATTTTTGATTAACCCACTAACTGTTTGAATTTTGGCTTAAGCTAACTAAAACTTCATTCTAGCAGTAGATTGAAGTATCACTGGTTTGTGTGTTTCTTATGTTCTGCTTGTATGTCAGGTACAAGGAGAACCACACCCACCTTTCATGAACAAGACGAAAGAACTCTTAGGAGGTTAAGAAGAGCTGAAAGGGGGAAAAATATTGTTGGAGAAGAGGAATCCGAAGAAGAATTCCAAGATATGGAGGAACATTCAACCAATCCACCAGGTGGAGCAGACAACAACAATAACAACCCACCCCAGAGGAGAGTTTTGGCCTCCTATACTTTTGCAAATCCAGACACTGTGGAAGCAGCATCTTAGCTCCAAATGTCAATGCAAACAATTTTGAACTAAAGCCACAACTCATCACTTTGGTTCAAAAGAATTGCTCTTTTGTTGGAGGACCACTTGAAGACCCCAACCAACACTTGTCCACTTTCTTAAGGATTTGTAACACTGTCAAAACTAATGGTGTGCCTCCTGACAGCTACAAGCTATTGCTATTCCCATTTTCTCTCAGGGACAAGGCCACTCAATGGATGGAATCTTTTCCAAGAGACAGCATCAACAATTGGGATGATTTGGTAACCAAGTTCCTTGCCAAATTTTACCCACCTCAAAGGATCATAAGGTTGAAGACAGAGGTACAAACATTTACACAAATGGAGGCTGAACCTATCCATGAAGCATGGGAGAGATACAAGGCTCTAATCAGGAAATGTCCTCCTGAAATGTTCACTGAGTGGGATAAGCTGCAGAATTTCTTTGAGGGCTTAACATTGAAATCCCAGGAAGCTTTGGATCATTCAGCTAGAGGTTCTTTGCAACTCATGAAAACTGCAGAGGAGGCTCAAAATCTCATTGATATGGTGGCTAACAACCAATATTTCTTCGCTCATCAAAGAAATCGCCAACCATCACAAAGGAGAGGAGTAATGGAGCTAGAAGGAGTGGATTCAATCTTGGCTCAAAACAAAATAATGCAGCAGCAAATTCAACAACAATTTGAGCAAATGAC
This sequence comes from Arachis stenosperma, assembly GCF_014773155.1. Lineage (NCBI taxonomy): Eukaryota > Viridiplantae > Streptophyta > Magnoliopsida > Fabales > Fabaceae > Arachis > Arachis stenosperma. The sequence continues at coordinate 39,555,389 of NC_080381.1, read as the reverse complement.
TAAGAGGATTGATAGCCTCCAAGTTGCAGCAGTTAACACTAGCCAACCATCAAACACATGGGGGCAGAATGAAGAAATTCAAGAGGAGCAACAGCAAGAACAAGTCCAGTACATGCATTCTAGTCCAAATGAAGTCTATGGTGATACTTACAACCCCTCATGGAAGAATCACCCCAACCTCAGATGGGGAGATAGTCATAACCAAAACCAACAAACATGGCAGAGGAACTCAAACCAAAATAATCCAAGAAACAATCAAAACTACAACCAGCAGCAAACTAACCAAAACACTTACAGAAAACCTCAAAACAACCACCCCAACCTCAACCAGTACCAATCCAATAACCAACCCACCAACCAAAATGCCTACCATCCACCACTCACATCTCACAACCCACCACAAGCACCACCTGAATCCCAAAGACTCACTAACTTGGAGACCTTGATAGACAAAATGTTGAAACACCAGGAAATGACAACCAAAAACCATGAAGCTTCCATGAAGAGCCTAGAGAGGCAGATCGGGCAAATCTCCAAGCAAATTTCTACTGAGAGACCTTCAAGCTCACTGCCCAGTGACACAATCCCAAATCCTAAGGAGGAATGCAAGGCAATACAATTAAGGAGCGGGAGAACATTGATGAGCAACAATGACACTACAAAGAAGCAAGCAGGAAGCAGCAAGAGGCCAATAGAAGAGGAGGAGCAAACAAAGGCAGATGAAGCCAAGGATCAAGAAGTGATGCCAAGCAAGAGCACTGAGAAACTCAAAGAGAAGGACAACCAACCACACAGTTTAAAAGAAGTGACTCAGGGACAGCAGCAAGTAGAAAAGAGCATCACACCTCCACTGTCATATCCCCAGAGGTTCAACAAAGAAACTAAGGACCAACATTTTCACAAATTCTTGGAAATCTTCAAGAAGCTGGAGATCAATATTCCCTTGGCTGAAGCACTTGAGCAAATGCCTCTGTATGCCAAGTTCTTGAAGGAGCTTATCAATAAGAAAAGAAGTTGGGATGAAAAAGAAACTATACTGTTTACTGAGGAATGCAGGGCCTTGATTCAAAAAGGGCTTCCTCCTAAGCTTGAGGACCCAGGGAGCTTCTTGTTGCCTTGCACCATTGGGGAATTGACCATCACTAAAGCAATGTGCGATCTAGGAGCAAGTATTAACTTAATACCGTCTTCCTTGGTGAGAAAACTGCATATAGAGGAAGTTAAACCGGTACAGATGTCTCTAGAACTGGTAGATAAGTCAATGGTATACCCCAGGGGTGTGATTGAAAACCTTTTGGTCAAGGTGGACAATTTCATATACCCTGTTGATTTTGTGGTTCTAGATTCAGATGAGGATGATGGTGACTCTATTATACTGGGAAGGCCATTCTTGGCCACTGCTAGGGCTATCATAGACGTGGAGGAAGGAGAATTAACTCTCAGAATGCATGATAAGAGTGTCACTCTGAAGGTGTTACCAGAAGCACAATTTAGTAATGAAAAGAGAGACTATATGGAACTTGACAAGGAAGAATCACAGTTAAAGGAAGAGAGTGACAAGGTGATTCACAGCAACATCCCAAGGCAAAAGATTGTGCAGACTGATGAAGAAGTCCAAGAGAATATTGGAGTATTAGCCACTGAGAAGAGAGATTCCCAAGGTAAGCCTATGGCCAGAGAAGAAAGATCAACAAAAGAAAGGATGAAACGCAGAAACAAAATAAAAAGGGGTTGGAAGAACAAGAAGATTCCAACAGAGGGGCTTTCCAAAGGTGACAAAGTGCAACTGATATATCAACAGCTGGGAGCAAGCCAACAGACTGATGACTATTACACTGTCAGCAACATACTCTCATTAGAGCACGCTGAAATTGAACATCAGATAACAAAGAGGAGGATCACAGTCAGGGGAGACAAGTTGAGGCACTACAAGCACCAACCACCATAAAAGAAAGCCCCAATGTCAAGCTAGTGACAATAAAAAAGTGCTCCATGGGAGGCAACCCATGATTTAAGATTCATGTCATTTTAAATTCAATAAGCTATGATCATTTGAGCATGAATTTTTTTTCTTTTCATGAACATACCTACTGAATGCATGCACTGTTTTGAAACATATGCTGAGAATTCTGAGTTTGGTGTGCCTTCAAGCACACTAAACCAGTGTTACAAACAATTTCGTGCTATATGCTTAAGTGTCTTGATAAAGCATATGGCCAAACACTAAGTTTGGTGTCTGCAAGGGTGGACACTCTCAGAGGATTCAATTCATTTCTTTTCTCCTCATGAAAATTTAAAAATTCATGCATCAATGATCATACGATTGTTATTTTCTAAAACTTTACAAATGAAAAAAATCATATTCTGTGATGAAGGCATCAATTGTGATTAATTGCTAGCATCTCACATTTACCCCTTAACAGGAAACAAGTTTGGTGTTCACCAAACCTTGATGCACCGATTTAGGGACACAATTGATCCTTCATGAAAAAAAAAAAGAGAAAAAGAAAATTATGATGAAAGCAATTCTTATAAACATTTAACTAAGAGTGACATTGGGGTTTCACTAGTTGGAGGAAGAAACACATATTTTTTTCACTATATGACCAAACATTAAGTTTGGTGTCCTCCAAGGAAAGTCACGGTTCAAATGGATATAAGGATTGATGATTCATATAGTGTTAATGAAAGAAACACTCTTGCCACGGTTTGATAAAGCTAATGTGTGTTGTCTTATTGTGATGACTAGGTGGTCAAAGAACACTCTATGAAAGAGACAAGACACTTTGGCCCAGAAAAAAACAGCTGCAAAGATACTACAGAGCGGCTTCTATTGGCCAACTATCTTCAAGGATGCCAGAGAATATGTTCACCAATGTAATGAATGCCAGAAAGCAGGAGGACTAACAAGAAGGAATGAGATGCCTCAAAACTTCATCTTGGAATTGGAATTATTTGATCTATGGGGAATTGATTTCATGGAACCTTTTCCCCCTTCCTATTCTTTCAGATATATCTTAGTAGCAGTGGAGTATGTCTCAAAGTGGGTGGAAGCCATAGCCACAACCACCTGTGATGCACAGATTGTCCTCCAATTCCTTAAAAAGCATATTTTCACAAGATATGGAGTACCCAAGGGTCTTGTTAGTGATGGTGGTGGTCCCTTTTGCAACAAACAGATGGAGAAACTCCTCCACAAATATGGAGTAATCCATAAAGTAGCCACACCTTACCACCCTCAGACTAACGGCCAGGCTGAACTAGCAAATAGGGAACTAAAGAAGATCCTAGAGAAAACAGTGGGAATCACAAGAAAAGATTGGGCTAGAAAGCTAGAGGATGCATTGTGGGCGTATAGGACAGCTTTTAAAACTCCTATTGGCAAGTCACCCTTTCAGCTATTGTATGGCAAATCCTGCCACCTCCCTGTAGAGCTTGAACACAGAGCTTTTTGGGCCACTAAACTCCTCAACCTTGATCCCCAAGCTGCAGGAGAGAAAAGGTTGTTACAACTAAATGAGTTAGATGAATTCAGGCTAGAAGCTTATGAAAGTGCTAAGATATACAAGGAAAGAGCTAAGAGGTGGCATGACAAGAAGATCACAAAGAAGGAATTCAAGCCAGGACAGCAAGTGCTCCTGTATAATTCAAGGCTTAAGATTTTCCCTGGCAAACTGAAGTCTAAGTGGACTGGCCCATACTTGGTGACAAAGGTTTTTCCTTATGGGAGTATTGAACTGCTAGATGAAGCAACAAAGAACCAATTCACAGCAAATGGTCACAGAGCAAAGCTGTACTTGGGAGGACAATGGGATAAGGAAAAAGAGGTCCAGAACCTACAGCCTTCTTGAAAAGAATTGAAGGATGTCAAGCTAGTGACAATAAAAGAGCGCTTGTTGGGAGGCAACCCAACCTGAGGTAGTTTTCTTTTCATAGCTTTTTCAACAAAAATGTTGAATAATTGATATGTATTGCAAGGAGCTAAGTTTGGTGTTGCACACCAAAAACAACTTAAGGGAGAATGTAGGATTTTAAGTTTGGTGTTCCACCAAAACCTCATTCAAAAGCACATTCTAACTTCCTACACATTGCTAGTTCCAAGCAATCAAACTGATTATTCAACCAATTAACTGCTTTTTAGTCTTAACTTCATAACCTTTAGCAAGGACACAAGATTTTGCCTAGAGTTAACTTGTTGTATCAAGAGAAGTGGCAAGAAATTAAGTTTGGTATTCCCACACCAAATTAAATCCACAAGCCACACTCAATTCATGCATACTAACTGGTCACCTAAGGGCTTGAGAAGCAAGCAACTTTTGAGAATTGTGCAGGGAATTTACCACCATTTGAGGACACTATGTATCATAACTCAAAAGGGCACAACAGAAGGAAGGACAAATGAACTGCAAATCAATAGGTCGTATTTACACTTAACTTTTGCTGTAGAAAAATGATTTGACTTGTGTTTTGTTAAAGTGTTCATCTAATACAAGTAGAATCACTCTTAAAATAAGTAAGCTAGTTTAAGTGTGTGCTTGTGTGTTTACTTCCACTTGACTAAAAGCATGTTCTGTCCCCTGCATCTTTAATTCAATAAAAGAAATGTTTGAAAGTGAAGTGAAATAGTTCTCTGTTAGATAGAAATATAATAAAAGTAAGTGGTGGTATGTGTGTGTGATTGTATAATAGCTCACTTTTAGTGAATAAAAAAAAACTAGGATATCTCCTTCTAAGTATAAAGTGGCCTACTGTCTATGAATCTCAATCAAATAAAAATCCTTGGTTAGAAAGAAAAACAAAAAGAAAGAAAAAAAAAGGGGGAGAAACAGAAATAGCCAAAGAGTGGCAGTAGAACAAAAGAAAACAAAAAGAAACAAAGCTGGACACCAATAGCTTGAACCTTAGAATATATGCCTGTGGTGTCTTTGTACTAGGATCTGCTTGGATTAGTAAGCTCTTTGGAGTGCATCAACACTCGGTGACTTGGGTTAACTAACCCGGGATCATCAACTGAAAGTCCACTATCAAGAGCAACCTAACTACAAGGCATTTAGTAACCCAAAGAGGTGCTGGGCATCAATGTTTTAAGAAGGAATGTGAGCCAAGTGTCTATAGTGAATAATGTGTCAAGTATAAAGAAAAGAAAATGAACTTGCTACACATGACACTCAAATAAAGCTTATGAACAAAATAATAGCCAAGGATAAAGGAATAATGAGAGGTCATAGCAGTATGTTACTTGAAGCTTGAAGGAGACTTTCTAGGCTTAAGAGTCAATAAGAAGTGAGTGTTTGCATACCCACATAAAACCCCATGAACTACCAATAATACTCTGCTAGCATGAACATCCTCTTCCATTTCATTCTTTCTTCTCAATAAATCTTTTCTTGCTTGGGGACAAGTAAGTTTTAAGTTTGGTGTTGTGATGACAAGTCATCTTAGCCTAGTTTCACTAGCCTTTTTCTTTTGTTTTCAATTGAATTATGCACTTTCTTGAGCCATAAGCAAGCCAATTGGGTAGATTTTTATGTTTCCTTTGATTTAATCAACCATAGATGAATTAATGCAATTTCATGAGGTTTTATGCTATAATTGTCACATATTATGAAAGAATGACAATCTCATGATTTTGAGCATAGCTTTGATGTGTTTGGTTGATTGATGATAGGTGAAGAAAGCTTGGAGAAAGGTTGAAGCAAGAAGGAATGGCTAGGAGAAAGAGAGAACAAAAAGTTTGAGCAAAAGTTTGCCTCAAACTTTAGCTCAAACTTTTGGAATAAGTGAAAACAACCTAGGGAGCAAAAAGCTTGAGCAAAAGTTTGCCTCAAACTTTAGCTCAAACTTTTGGGAGAAAAGTTTGCGCCAACGTTTGCCTCAAACTTTTTGGCAAACGTTGGCGCCATCAACAACACACCCTGGAGAGCAAAAGTTTGCGCCAACGTTTGCCTCAAACTTTTTGGCAAACGTTGGCGCCATGAGTGTGCATAAGGGGGCCAACGTTTGAGCAAAAGTTTGACCCCAAACTTTGGCTCAAACGTTGGTAGCAGCAAGGATGGGGTGGCTGATGTAAAAAGTTTGAGTAAAAGTTTGCCTCAAACTTTTACTCAAACTTTTACTCAAGCTTTCATGATTCCAAACCCGGTTCACTTTGGTTCTCTCCCCAACTCCAAGAGCAATCAACCAAGGCCTCTATCAACCCAATTCCATCAAGAGCAAAGGCCCAATTCAAGGCTTGAAGACCATTGGAAGAAAGTGTATAAATAGCTTAGGATTTAAGTTTTTAGGGGAGCTTTTCTTTTTAGTTTTCATAGAGAGTTTTCCCTTGGAGAATTCGTAGTACACTTAGTAGAGAGCTCACTTTACATTTTAGCATTGTTGTTTTAATTCAAGGGAATTTGGGAGGAGAATTGATCTCTCTTCTTCCTTGTTCTTGCTTGAATACTCTTTACTTTTCTTTCTTCGGATCTTGGGTGGAGAATTGAAGAACTTCTGTTTCAATTTCACCTTGGGATCTTGTTTAATTTTACTGCATAATTAAATTTCCGTTTCGGTTAATTGCTTCTTCATCTACTTTCTCTGCGATCTTCATTTCCTTTGCAATTGTTCTTGGTGGATCTAGGAAGGCATTGAGATCTAGACTTGGTTATCTAGTCTCTTGGGTCCTGAGATCTGAATTCCAATTTTACATTCTCTGTTTAATGCTTTTCAATCTCATTTACATTTCTGTTTTTAGATCCGATTCAATCCAAGTTATCTTCTACTTCTCTGTTTGTTGCAATTTACTTTTCCTTGTTTAATTTCTGCAAATCCAATTCCCAATTCCCTTTATAATTCAAGCCATTTACATTTCTTGCAATTTAAGATTCTGAAATTTACATTTCTTGCGTTCTAAGTTTCTGCCATTTAATTTCTTGTTCTTTAAGATTCAACACTTTAAATTTCAGTTCTCTTTAATTTCATGCAATTTACCCATTCCCTTTACTTTCCATGCAATTTAAATTATGTTAATCACAAATCTCTCAACCAAATCTTGATTTGCTTGACTAAACCAACCACTAAACTAAAATTGCTCAATCCTTCAATCCCTGTGGGATCGACCTCACTCCCGTGAGTTGTTATTACTTGATGCGACCCGGTGCACTTGCCGGTGAGTTTTGTGTCGGAACGTTTTCCGCACATCAGTAGTCATTCTAAAAAGCTTACCAGAGAAGCTTAAGGATCCTGGAAGCTTTGTGATACTATGCACATTAGAAGGAATTTGCACCAAGACAGCTCTATGTTTTCTTGGGGCAAGTATCAACCTAATCCCTGCATCCACTATCAGAAAGCTTGGTTTGACTGAAGAGATCAAACCAACCCAGATCTGTCTTCAACTTGCTGATGGCTCCATTAAATACCCATCAGGCATAATTGAGGACATGATTGTCAAGGTTGGGCCATTTGCCTTTCCCACTGATTTTGTAGTGCTGGAAATGGAGGAGTACAAGAGTGCAACTCTCATTCTAGGAAGACCTTTCCTAGCAACTGGACGCACTCTCCTTGATGTCCAAAAGGGGGGAAGTTACCCTGAGAGTCAATGAGGATGAGTTTAAGTTGAATGCTGTCAAAGCTATACAGTATCCAGACACACCAAAAGATTGCATGCAAGTGGATCTTATTGACTCTCTGGTAGAAGAAGTTAATATGATTGAGAGTCTCGAATCAGAGCTAGAGGACATATTTAAAGATGTTCAGCCTGATCTGGAGGAGCCAGAGGAAATAGAGGAACCTCTGAAAATTCCTCAATTAGAGGAAAAGCACCCCAAACCCGAGCTCAAACCACTACCACAATCCCTGAAATATGCATTTTTGGGAGAAGACAACACTTTTTCTGTGATCATAAGCTCTACCTTAAAGCCACAGGAAGAGGAAGAACTGATTCAAGTGCTAAGGACACGCAAGACAGCTCTTGGGTGGTCCATAAGTGATCTTAAGCGCATTAGCCCAGCTAGATGCATACACAAGATTCTCTTGGAGGATAATGCTAAGCCAGTGGTCCAACCACAAAGGCGGCTGAATCCAGCCATGAAGGAAGTGGTGCAGAAAGAGGTCACTAAACTACTAGAGGCTGGGATTATTTATCTTATTTCTGATAGCCCCTGGGTGAGCCCTATCCAAGTCGTCCCCAAGAAGGGAGGAATGACAGTAGTGCATAATGAAAAGAATGAACTGGTTCCTACAAGAATAGTTACAGTGTGGCGCATGTGTATTGACTACAGAAGACTCAATACAGCCACCAGAAATGATCATTTTCCTTTACCATTCATAGACCAGATGCTAGAAAGACTAGCAGGTCATGACTATTACTACTTTTTGGATGGCTATTCAGGCTATAACCAAATTGCAGTAGATCCCCAGGATCAAGAGAAAACAGCATTCACATGTCCATCTGGGGTATTTGCCTACAGAAGGATGCCATTTGGTCTGTGTAATGCACCTGCAATCTTTCAGAGATGCATGCTCTCTATTTTCTCTGGTATGGTGGAAAATTTTCTGGAAGTCTTCATGGATGACTTCTCAGTATATGGATACTCATTCAGCTCCTGTCTTGATCATCTAACACTGGTTCTGAAAAGGTGCCAAGAGCCCAACCTGGTTTTAAACTAGGAGTAATGTTACTTTATGGTAACTGAAGGAATTGTCCTTGGACACAAAATTTTAAACAAGGGAATAGAGGTGGATCAAACTAAGGTAGAGGTAATTGAAAAATTACCACCACCTGCCAATGTTAAGGCAATCAGAAGCTTTCTGGGGCATGCAGGATTCTATAAGAGGTTTATAAAGGATTTTTCAAAAATCGCAAAACCTCTAAGTAATCTGCTAGCTGCTGACACACCATTTATATTTGACACAGAGTGTTTGCAGGCGTTTAAAACTCTGAAGGCTAAGCTGGTCACAGCACTAGTTATTTCTATACCAAACTAGACATTACCATTCGAACTAATGTGTGATGCCAGTGACCATGCCATTGGTGCAGTATTGAGGCAGAGGCATGACAAAATTCTGCATGTCATTTACTATGTCACTCGTGTCCTAAATGATGCACATAAGAATTACATAACCACAGAAAAGGAATTGCTTGCAGTGGTTTATGCCATTGACAAGTTCAGATCCTATTTGGTAGGTGGTGCGCGAAATTGTGAACAATACTTTTCACAACTCTCATAATCCCCGGTCATGAACTCCAAAAACTTGGTAGCTCAATTCTATGGCATTACACAACTTCGCACAACTAACCAGCAAGTGCACTGGGTCGTCCAAGTAATACCTTACGTGAGTAAGGGTCGATCCCACGGAGATTGTTAGTATGAAGCAAGCTATGGTCATCTTGTAAATCTTAGTCAGGCAGACTCAAATGGATATGATGATGAACGAAAATAATATAAAAGATAAAGATAGAGATACTTATGTAATTCATTGGTAGGAACTTCAGATAAGCGCATGAAGATGCCTTCCCTTCCGTCTCTCTGCTTTCCTACTGTCTTCATCCAATCCTTCTTATTCCTTTCCATGGCAAGCTCGTGTAGGGTTTCACCGTTGTCAATGGCTACCTCCCATCCTCTCAGTGAAAACGATTGCATATGCTCTGTCACAGCACGCGGAATTCAGCTGTCGGTTCTCGGTCAGGCCGGAATAGAATCCATTGATTCTTTTGCGTCTGTCACTAACGCCCCGCCTGCTAGGAGTTTGAAGCACGTCACAGTCATTCAATCATTGAATCCTACTCAGAATACCACAGACAAGGTTTAGACCTTCCAGATTCTCTTGAATGCCGCCATCAGTCCTCGCCTATACCACGAAGATTCCGGTTAAAGAATCCAAGAGATAAACATTAGAGCCTCGTTTGCTTGTAGAACAAGAGTGGTTGTCAGTCACTTTGTTCATAAGTGAGAATGATGATGAGCGTCACATAATCATCACATTCATCATGTTCTTGGGTGCAAATGAATATCTTGGACAAAGAACAAGCGGAATTGAATAGAAGAACAATAGTAATTGCATTAATACTCGAGGTACAGCAGAGCTCCACACCTTAATCTATGGTGTGTAGAAACTCCACCGTTGAAAATACATAAGAACAAGGTCTAGGCATGGCCGTGAGGCCAGCCTCCCAATGATCTAAGAACTAGATGTCCAAAGATTCCTAGATGTCTCAATACAATAGTAAAAGGTCCTACTTATAGAAAATTAGTAGCCTAGGGTGTACAGAGATGAGTAAATGACATAAAAATCCACTTCCGGGCCCACTTGGTGTGTGCTTGGGCTGAGCAATGAAGCATTTTCGTGCAGAGACTCTTCTTGGAGTTAAACGCCAGCTTTTATGCCAGTTTGGGCGTTTAACTCCCATTTAAGTGCCAGTTCCGGCGTTTAACGCTGGAATTCCTGAGGGTGACTTTGAACGCCGGTTTGGGCCATCAAATCTTGGGCAAAGTATGGACTATCATATATTTCTGGAAAGCCCAGGATGTCTACTTTCCAAAGCGGTTGAGAGCGCGCCAATTGGGTATATGTAGCTCCAGAAAATCCACTTCGAGTGCAGGGAGGTCAGAATCCAACAGCATCTGCAGTCCTTTTTAGTCTCTGAATCAGATTTTTGCTCAGGTCCCTCAATTTCAGCCAGAAAATACCTGAAATCACAGAAAAACACACAAACTCATAGTAAAGTCCAGAAAAGTGATTTTTAACTAAAAACTAATAGAAATATACTAAAAACTAACTAGATCATACCAAAAACATACTAAAAACAATGCCAAAAAGTGTATAAATTATCCGCTCATAAGTAGGATCAAAGGTGATTGTGTACATTGACCATGCTGCTCTTAAATATCTACTCACAAAGCAGGATTCAAAACCCAGGCTCATAAGGTGGGTGCTGCTTCTGCAAGAGTTTGATATAGAAATAAGAGACAGAAAAGGGACAGATAACCAAGTGGCAGATCACTTGTCCCGGATAGAACCAGTAGAAGGGGCGTCCCTCCCCATCACTGAGATCTCTGAAACCTTTTTGGATGAGCAACTATTTGCCATTCAGAAAGTACCATGGTTTGCAGACATTGCAAACTATAAGGCTGCAAGGTTCATACCCAAGGAGTACAGCAGGCAGCAAACGAAAAAATTAATTTTTGATGCAAAGTACTACTTGTGGGATAAACCATATCTCTTTAAGAGATGCGCAGATGGAATAATCCATAGATGTGTGCCTAGAGAAGAAGCGCAGAGGATCCTTTGGCACTTCCATGGATCACAATATGGAAGATATTTCGGAAGTGAGCGAACAGCCACAAATGTCCTCCAATGTGGCTTCTACTGGCCTACTCTCTATAAAGACTCTCGAGAGTTTGTACGGAACTGTGATAGTTGCCAGAGAGCTTGTAATCTGCCTCATGGTTACGCCATGCCTCATCAAGGGATCTTAGAGATTGAATTGTTTGACGTACGGGGTATTAACTTCATGGGGCCTTTCCCACCTTCATACTCAAACACTTATATTCTGGTGGCAGTAGACTATGTATCTAAATGGGTAGAGGCAATTGTAACACCCACTAGTGATACTAAAACAGTGCTAAAGTTCCTCCAGAAACACATCTTCAGTAGATTTGGTGTTCCCAGAGCACTAATCAGTGATGGAGGCACTCATTTCTGCAATAAACAGCTTTACTTTGCTATGGTCCGGTATGGAATTAGCCACAAGGTAGCAACTCCATATCATCCACAGATAAATGGGCAAGCTGAGGTCTCTAATAGAGAACTAAAAAGAATCCTGGAACGGACTGTAATGGCTCGTAGAAAGGATTGGGCAAAAAGCTTGGATGATGCTCTGTGGGCATACAGAACAGCATTCAAGACTCCTATAGGAACTTCTCCATACCAACTTGTGTATGGCAAAGCCTGTCATCTGCCCATAGAATTGGAACACAAAGCCTACTGGGCAACCAGATTCCTAAACCTTGATGCTAAATTAGCAGGAGAGAAAAGATTGCTCCAGTTGAATGAGCTAGAAGAGTTCAGACTCAATGCTTTTGAAAATGCAAAAATATGCAAGGAGAAAGCAAAAAGGTGGCATAACAAGAAATTGTTATCCAGAGTGTTTGAACCGGGACAAAAAGTCCTATTATTTAACTCTAGACTCAGATTATTTCCTGGGAAATTAAAATCCCGGTGGAGGGGACCATATGTGATTACAGGTGTGTCACCATATGGATATGTGGAGTTTCAGGATATTGGTTCTGACAAAAGATTCATTGTTAATGGGCAAAGAGTCAAGCACTATCTTGAAAGCAATATTGAGCAAGAGTGCTCAAAACTGAGACCTGCTAAAGACAATAAAGAAGCTTGTTGGGAGGCAACCCAGCCATTGGTTAAGCATATTTATTTTCTAAATAATAATTATAAGAATTTGATACAAAATTTATCTTCCATTACAGGAGTTCATAGAGTTACAGAAGAATTCAGAGCAGAAAACAAAGAAAAGATGCTCACTAGCAGAAAAATGCCAGAAAAGAGCATTTTTGGGCGTTAAATGCCAGAATGGGTGCCATTCTGGGCGTTTAACACCAGACTTGTAGCATCCTGGGCGTTAACGCCCAGTGAAAAAGGAATTCTGGCATTTAAACGCCAGTCAGGGTACCTATTTGGGCATTTAAACGCCCAGTAAGGAAGGAAAACTGGCGTTTAAACGCCAGCCAGGGTACCTGGCTGGGAGTTTAAATGCCCAGTAAGAAAGGAAAATTGGCATTTAACCGCCATCCAGGGTACCTGACTGGGTGTTTAAATGCCCAAAACAGGCAGCAAGTGGGCGTTAAACGCCCAAAACATGCTACTCCTGGGCGTTTAACGCCAAGACCATGGGGGGGAGGGGATTTTCCTTCTCAACTCAAATTTTTTTTTCAAATTTTCATATTTCTTTCCACATTTCTTGCATGAACATGTTACAAATCCTCATCTTTCAATTTCAATTTCAAAAATTTCTTAATCCTAAAAATCTTTTTCTATTTCTTTCAAAATTTTTGTCAAAACTCATATATCTTTTTAATTTCTTTTCAAATCTTTTTCAGAAACCCATCTATCTTTTTAAATTCTTTTCAAATCTTTCTCAACTCATCACACTATCTTTTTAAAATTAGATTTATTTTTTTTCAAATCTCTCTCTTATCTTTTCAATTTTAAAATACATCTTTTGCATATCATAACTATCTTTTTTACGAATCATATCTTCTATCATATCTTTTTCAAATTTTTTGAACCCACCCCTCTCCCTTTTAAATTGACATTCAGCCATTCCCTCTCCTCTACCATTCAAAATTGTCTCTCCTTTTCTTCCTTTACTTTCCTTTCTTTTGCTTGAGGATAAGCAAACCACTAAGTTTGGTGTGCTTTTCGTGATCACTGAGCCAAGACTCACCAAGATCATGGTTCCTAAGGGAAAATAAACCACCTCAAGAGGCAAGAAAGAGAATATTTTAAAACCACATTGGAATCAAGAGAGGTTCTTAAAATAATGGGTCTGAGGTCAGTGATCCCTGAAGTTAAATTTGATCTGAAAGAAGATGAATATCCGGAGATCCAAGAACAGATTCAAAACACAGGCTGGGAAATTCTAGCTAATCCTGAGACAAAGGTGGGAAGAAACATGGTTCAGGAATTCTACTCAAATCAGTGGCAAATAGATAAACAGAGATTGTCTGGAACTGCCTTCTATACCTTCCAAACTATGGTCAGAGGGAGGATTATCTACTTCCACCATGACAGCATAAGAGAGATCTTCAAGCTACCTCAACTACAAGATGACCCAGAATCCTTTAACAGGAAAATTGTGAATCAAGATAAATTCTTGGACCAAGTTCTAGAGAACATATGCATCCCTGGAGCCGAGTGGGTAACCAACACAAAGAATGTCCCAATTCAACTCAAGAGAGGGGATCTCAAACCAGTTGCTAGAGGCTGGCTGGATTTTATTGAGCGTTCCATACTACCCACCAGCAACCGCTCTGAGGTCACAGTTAAAAGAACAATGATGATCCATTGCATTATGATAGGAAACAAAGTGGAAGTTCATCATCTGATTGCTTGTGAGCTTTATACAATTGCAAACAAGAACTCCACTGAAGCCAAATTGGCTTACCCAAGCTTGATTTCTTTGCTATGTAAAAATACTGGAGTAAGAATGGGAGTAGATGAGTATATCTCAGTTGATCTCCCAATCACAAAAAAGTCAATAGAAGGGCAACAAGATCAAGACATTCCCATCAAAAGGAGGGTGCAAGAGTTCCTCCCAGAAATCCCACAGATTGACTACTGGAACTGCTTAGAATCATCTATTACCAAGCTGCAAGAAGCTACGGATCAAATAAAAGAAGAACAGCAAAATCAAAATAGCATGCTCTGCAAGCTGCTTAAGGAACAGGAGAAGCAAGGGCATGAACTGCAGGAGCTGAAGCGCCAGAAGCTACCTCTTGAAGGGCCATATACCCCACAAAATGAAGGAGCATCCACCTCCCAAAATAAAGGTTGTTGAGTCCTAATCTTAACTTTGTGATAACTCTGCTATTAGAAAGCTATTTTTAGAGTCATAGGATTAGTAGTAATTAGTGTCCTTATTTTTTGTTTTTAATTTTATCCCCAAGTAAGCTATAATTTATTTTTCTCATCATCATTAAACATGAATAAAATAGCAAATTTTTAGAATAAGGAAGCAATTTTATTTTTGAGTTTTTAATAAGAAAAATTCAAATTATTTATATGTGGTGACAATACTTTTTGTTCTCTAAATGAATGCTTGAACAGTGCATAAATTTTGATAGTGAAGTTTATGAATGTTAAAATTATTGGCTCTTGAAAGACTGAGAAAAAAAAGAGAAATGTTGTTGATAATCTGAAAAATCATAGAATTGATTCTTGAAGCATGAGAAAGCAGTGAAAAAAAAAGAAAGAAAAAGAAGAAAGCAAGCAGAAAAAGCCAATAGCTCTTTAAACCAAAAGGCAAGGGTGAAGAGGATCCAAGGCTTTGAGCATCAATGGATAGGAGGGCCTACAGGCATAAAATCCTGGCCTAAGCGGCTGAATCAAGTTGTCCCTAACCATATGCTTGTGGCATGCAAGTCCAAGTGAAAAAACTTGAGACTGAGTGGTTAAAGTCATGATCCAACGCAAAAAGGAGTGTGCTTAAGAACTCTGGACACCTCTAACTGGGGACTTTAGCAAAGCTGAGTCATAATCTAAAAAGGTTCACTCAGTTATGTGTCTGTGGCATTTATGTATCCGGTGGTAATATTGGAAAACATAATGCTTAGGGCCACGGCCAAGACACATCAAGTAGCTGTGTTCAAGAATCAACATGCTGAACTAGGAGAATCAATAACACTATTTGAATTCTGAGTGCCTATAGATGCCAGTCATTCAGAACTTTACAGGATAAATGGATACGCCAAAACTATTCAGAAACAAAAAGCTACTAGTCCCGCTCATCTAATTAGAATTTGAGCTTCATGTACACTCAGAGATGCTATTGTCTCTTGATTTTCCTTTTTTTTCCTATTTCATTCATCTAGTTGCTTGAGGACAAGCAACAGTTTAAGTTTGGTGTTATGATGAGCGGATATTTTATACGCTTTTTGGGGGTATTTTCATATAGTTTTTAGTAGGATTTAGCCACTTTTCAGTATATTTTTATTAGTTTTTGTGCAAAAATTATATTTCTGGACTTTACTATGAGTTTGTGTGTTTTTCTGTGATTTCAGGTATTTTCTGGCTGAAATTGAGGGACCTGAGCAAAAATCTGATTCAGAGGCTGAAAAAAGACTACAGATGTTGTTGGATTCTGACCTCCCTGCACTCGAAGTGAATTTTCTAGAGCTATAGAACTCCAAATGGCGCGCTATCAATTGCGTTGGAAAGTAGACATCCAGGACTTTCCAGAAATATATAATAGTTCATACTTTGCGCGAGTTTTGACGACGTAAAATGGCGTCAAAACGCCAGCTCTTTGCCCTTTTCTAGCGTCAAAATGCCAGAACTGGCATAAAAGTTGGAGTTAAACGCCCAAACTGGCACCAAAGCTGGCGTTTAACCCAAGGAATAGCCTATGCACGTGAAAGCTCCAATGCTCAGCCCCAGCACACACCAAGTGGGCCCCAGAAGTGGATTTCTGCACCACCTATCTTAGTTTACTCATTTTCTATAAACCTAGGTTACCAGTTGAGTATAAAAACTACTTTTAGAGATTTATTTTGTACCTCATGACATTTTCATATTTTACATTATATCTCTAGGACATGAGTCTCTAAACTCCATTGTTGGGGGTGAGAAGCTCTGCTGTGTCTCGATGGATTAATGCAATTACTACTGTTTTCTATTCAATCACGCTTGTTTCCATTCTAAGATATTCATTCACACTTAAACGTGATGAATGTGATGATCCATGACACTCATCACCATTCTCAACCTATGAACGCATGCCTGAAAACCACCTCCGTTATATCTTCGATTGAATGTGTATCTCTTGGGTTCCTGGTTCACGAATTTGAGTACCTCTCCTGACCACAGAGTGTTCAAATTCTTGCATCCAGAGTATTCATGGTATAAGCTAGAATTATTGGTGGCCATTCCTGAGATCTGGAAAGTCTAAACCTTGTATGTGGTATTCCGAGTAGGATCTAGAAAGGAATGACTGTGACGAGCTTCAAATTCGCGAGTGTTGGGCGTAGTGACAGACGCAAAAGGATCACTAGATTCTATTCCAACATGATCGAGAATCGACAGATGATTAGCCGTGCGGTGACAGCGCACATGGACTATTTTCACTAAGGGGATGGGAAGTAGCCATTGACAACAGTGACACCCTAAATACAGCTTGCCATGGAAAGAACCTTGCGTGTGTGAAGAAAAAGACAGTAGGAAAGCAGAGATTCAGAGACATAGCATCTCCAAAACTCTAACCTATTCTCCATTATTGAATCACAAGTACTTTTTATTTCATGTTCTTTTATTATATTGCAAACAAAAAGCCTTTTCATTATTAATCTCCTGACTAAGAGTTACAAGGTAACCATAGCTTGTTTCAAGCCGACAATCTCCGTGGGATTGACCCTTACTCATGTAAGGTATTACTTGGACGACCAAGTGCACTTGCTGGTTAGTTGTGCAGAATTGCAAGTGTGATCACAATTTCGTGCACCAAGGACCTTTGATTTGAGTAACTTTAACAAAAGAGATGTGTTTAAATGCTTTTATAGATTATTAAAGGAAGCCGAATTTTTATGATTTTGTTAGCTTGTTATTTCAAACTCATTTGATTTCTAGAAATAAAAGGAGTTTTTGATTGATGAGTCAGAGACTTTATAACAGCAAGTCATGTAGAAATTCGAGGGTTTGAGAATAAGAAAGTAAGTTTGGAGGTTATGCTTAGAGTTGAACTATGATTAAAAGAATTGGCTTGTCAAAGAGAGAGAATAGTGATGGAGTATGATTAAGGTGTGGTGATGATCTTTGATTGATTATAGTGATGTGGGATGATGGCTATGATTAACGATGATGGTAATATTATTGATGACATAATTTGAGATTTAATAGGGTGTGAGTTGATGAGATGATAAAAGTAAGGAACGAGGTTGTTGGTCGGCGTTGAATGAATGACCGAGACCCTCGAAGATAGAGAAATCAGAGCGCGGCAACGGAAGCGCTTAGAGTAAAAAGACCTTGGAACTGTTATGCGTTGGATATAAAGGCAGACTACGCTCGCGTACTCGCAATAATGGATGGAATTTTTTAGGGCAAAAATTTCTGTTAAGGGGGTAGAATGTAAAACCCGGTCTAACCGAAATTAATTAAATAATAAGTTAAATAGAAGCGAATATGGTTGGAAGATTTAGCAATTGGAATTCGATAATTTAAATATGATATTTGGATTCAGTGAATTTTTCTGAGTCGGAAAACATAGTTTTCTGCGTAAAAGTGTGCAGTGGAATTTTGACCGGCAGTACCAGCTGAGATCTGTCTAGTACTGCAGTTGAGAAAATTGATTATGAATAAATAAGATTAAGAAATGAGGAATTATTTTTAGGGGAGGTAGTTTAAAGTGTGATTTAGAGCGCTAATCTTAAAGGGTTTTGGCCCAAAATTGGGCCAACGGACAAAAATAAGTGAACCGGGTCTAAGTGGGCCTAAGACCTAACATATATAAATATTACTTATGGGCATTTCAGCTTATTTTAACCTAAAAATAAGAGGAGGGGCGCTGATTTGGGAAGAGAGAAGGGAAGAGAGAAAACCTAACTCTTTTTGATCTTCAAACCACCATAAATTGAGCTACGGAGCTCCGATTGACGAGCCGTTTACGGCCACGCGTCGCTCTTCTCATCCTCTACAATTATATCTAAGTTTTGTGGTGAGTATTCTATTCATCTCTGCCCAGTTTTCGAAATTCCCCACTATTACACGTTTTGGGTAGTTAGTGTTAAAATCTTGTGATTTTGGGTGTTTAGGGATACTTCAACATGGATTCTAATTGGGTTCTATCCCTACTTCATATGGGCTGAGGTAAGAAGTACTCAAACCCTTGTGATTTATAATTTTTATGAGCCCTAGGTTGATGTATATATGTGAAATTGGTTGTTAGTATATTTGGTGATTTTGATGCACAATTGGGAGGTTGGTGTTGCTTGTGGAGCTTTGGTGAGGCTTGGAGCTAAGGGTTGGTAGAGACTTTCTTAGAAGAGGCTTAATTGGTTTGGCTACAAGAGGTACGGTTTAAGTTTCATTTAAGTACCGTGTGATGTGATGAGGATTCCTAGGCTAGATGCCCCTAGGATTAAGTTTAGATTGTGTAAATGGTTGGTGCTAATATGCATAGTTGGTATGTAATGTAAATTAATGATTGGGTTGAGAATTGTGTGGCCTTGTATGCTTGGTGTATTGAGAAATTGATGTATTGGGTAATGAGTATTGATTTGTGGATTATGCATTTAAATTGTGAAATTGGGCCGGAGGCCGTGAATTTTGGGCCGGAAGCCGGAAAGAGGTAAGAAAGGTAAGTTGATGTGTGCATTGTATGATGACACAAGTGATTGGATGAATTTTAGATAATGAATATATGAATGATTGGGTTGGTTATTGAATAATAAGGTTTGAGGAGTTGAAGTGTGGAATTTGGTAATTTTGGGTAAAATTATGTAGATGAGGTATGTTTGGTTTTGGTTGAGATATATTATGTGGTCATATATGTGATTTTGATTATTGATGCCTTGATGGTATGATGATGCATGAGAGATATGCATGTTGTGATATATGCTTGATGAATGATTAAGGTTGATTTGTGGGTGAAACCATGTGATAGTGAGTATGATATTGATTATGTATAATGATGGTTGATTGGAAATAGTATTGTTGGAAATTGGGATGAGGAATGATGTATGACATGTTAATGTGTTTGTAATTTAGCCATTTGTTCGAAATGGGTAAAAATGGTTATATGGCAGTTTTGTGAATTGTGGTAAAGAGTTAATGTATGAGTTGAGGAGGCTTGATGTTGATTTTGGTATATTTTGATTGATTTCAAAAAGGGTTGAAATTAGCATGCTTTGGTTGATTTTGAAAAAGGTTGAAAATGGCTTGTTTTGAAAATGGCACTTTGTGATTTTGTATGAAAATATGGCTTTTGGGCATACTTTGACGGGACATAACTTGGACTCCGGATGCCAAACTCATTTAGAAATAAAATTAGATCTGGGGTGTCCACGCCGTTTGAAGAACAGGCGAAAAATGATTTAAAACGAGGAAGTTAAGTCCGTTGAAAGATTGGGGGTTTAATTTGTGAATTCTGCAGCTTTTAACTTAGAAAAATTTTTAGCAGAATGCCCCCCACGCGTAGGCGTGCTTGACGCGTACGCGTCGCTTTTCAAGAAGGAACCATCCACGCGTGTGCGTTGATGCGCTGCACCCAATGCCGAGCCATTTTTCACGAGACTTGTGCCGGAGTTGTGCCAATTTTGTGCGTGGGGCACAAACGCACCCACGTGTACGCATGGCTGATGCGTGCGCGTCCCTTTGCTATTTTTCCACCCACGCGTACGCGTGGGCGACGCATACGCGTCGATGAACATTGTGGTCATCCACGCGTGCGCGTGGAGGACGCGTACGCGTGGCCTTGTTTTCATGCCATAGTTCATTTTTTTTAGTTTTAAAAGCCAAATCTCATACTTCTAAGTCTCCGATCTCACCCCTTAAGTATTAAATCATTATGATATGCCTAACAATGAGAAAGGAGCTAGGGGATGTGGTAACTTGCGAATGAAGTAAGGGGAAAAGTTATGATCAATGATGATCAAAGATGATTATATGAGATATGGAGGATGACGGTGGAAGTGTCGTGTATGCCATGAGCCGAAGGGCTATATTTATTGATAAATGGCTCGTTCTTGATTGAACCATGAGCTGGATGGCTGAGTTATTGCCGGGTATGGCGGAGCCATGTTGATAAATTGGCTAGTTCTGGATTGAACTGTGAGCCGGATGGCTGAGTTTTTCCCGAGTTACGGCAAAGCCATTATTTATTATGGCTGAGTATAAATGCATATATGATTAATGAACGAATGTGGTGAATGAATAATGATGGAAAATATTGAATGTGAGTATGATTGTATTTTCTCTCTGGTTGTAAGGGTGACAGGGCACCGATACCCTCTAATGGCGACAGGGCGCCGATACCCTCTAATAGCGACAGGGCGCAGATACCCTGTAATGGCGACAGGACGCATATACCCTCTAATGGTGATAGGGCACATATTTCCTCTAATGATATTAATGCGTAACAGAAAGACTATGCCCGGGTTAGCTACCGGACACGTCGGGTTGGCTGGATAACCGACAGATGATATCATCAGCCATAGGGCAGGCATTCATTATTTGCATATGTTTGAATTGTTTGGGTTTGGCTATTTGTTTTGGATTTCTACATCATATATGCTATGTTACCTGATTATGTGCTACTTGTTCTACTTGTACCTTATTTGTGTATTACTTGCCTGTATTGCTTGTGTTTGTACAACTGAGAGGCCCCTCATACTGGTGTCGGTGGATGTTTAGGGCTATTCTTGATGAGATGAATTGATGATGCGATTGCATGATGATGATGATTATTGAATGAGATAATTTGAGCTCCCTGGGTAGACGCAGTGATGTGGTTTCACTAGCTCCAGGTGAGGGTATGATGTATTGATATAGAATTGTTGAGGCAGAACAACTGGTGATGGTTTTGTTTATGATTCTGAGTCTGATTCTTGGAAGAGTCAGCGAGTTGGGAAACATGTGAAACATGAATTAGATTTAGCACTCCTTTATGACAGTTGCCTATTCATGGATTAGCGAGAACCTAGGATGGATTGGTGAAGAAGTTTAGGATGCTTAGTGAGTTTTTATTGCAGTGCATTATATTTATTTGGCACTTTTACGGTACTAGGAACCCATGGGTCCGGGGTTCTCATTCCGTATATATCTCTTATTTTTCAGATACATGTCCAGGTGCTCAGAAGTGAGCTGTGATTCGTCTGAGAGACGGCGAAGATCTTTATTTTCTCTACTTTGTGTTTTGCTTAGAATCTCTCCACCTTTGTTTTGAAAAGATTATATTATGTATTGAACTCTTTTGAACTTGCCTATAGAGGCTCTCATGTTTCCTTTGGGAGAGATTAGGATATACTGTTGTCAACTACTTTCATACTATACCCTAGCCAGCCTAAACTTCGCGGGTCGCGACTAGTGGCTATTTACTTATATTATATATATCTATCTGTTATCTATCTCTTAATTTCCTTTATGCCTTGTCCGTATATCGCTTTCGGCTTCACGGTTTATCCTTTTGTTGTCGAAACGTGAGTGATACGTCTTCGCGATTTTATTTCTACTCTTTTCAGACTTCTCGATTAATACTCTTGTCGAAATTACCTATATTTATATATTAAAAATCCACCTGAGTCGTACCACCGTAATATCATTGACTTATGACTCGAGCATAAGGATTTGAATATTAGGGTGTTACATTTTCAACGCGCGCATGAAAGGTGACTCTTCGAATGAATGTTGATTTTCTAGTGCATTTGCCACGTCCGCGACATCTGCCTCCATGGTGTCATCAGCTTCATCATCATTTTCATTTGGATCAAGAACTTTATAGTTGCTTTTGAATTTATCTTCCCTGTCACTGTTGTAATCTCTCCATTTGATATTTTGATCGTCTTTAGATTGTTCAAACTCAATATACAGCTCGAGAAATAAAAAATGTGATCAAGTTTCATAACAGATTGAAAAATCTCTTGTATACTCGTCTCGTCTTTGATATACTTCATTTGAAAATGAATGAACCCACCAAACACTGATACAAGATGACAATACAAAATACTCGATACCCTTTTTGATATATGTGGATCTATCCTTTCACAAAGAACACTTTTTAATTTTTCAAATGAAAACGTAAAAGGAACAATAAGATCACAACGATTTTCATCACTCTCTCAATATTTGTAATAAAATCTGACCATGATAATACAATTTTAACATAACTCTATCTTCTATTTTTTAAAAAAAAACAATGTTACTCTCTTTTCACTGGTTCATATTACAAATCAGACCCTCAGTGGTATTTTTTTGAAATTTAAATTTTTTTTTACTCACAATTCTGACCCACCGATTTAGACTTTCTGAACTTTTTTCATTTTTTTTATCACAAAACTGACTCACCAATTTGTTTACATTTAAAATAAAAAAGGTTAATTAACTTGGGTTGGTCGAGTGGTGAGCTCACTCGTCCGCTTAACCAAGTGTCAATGGTTCGAATCCCACCTTGTACATGCAGCAACCCATTGGCCAGCGGCAGACCCTTATTGAAGTTCAGATCCGTGATAGATTAGTTTTTAGCCTGTTTGGGTTGGGGGATACCACTGTGGACAACAAAAAATAAATAAAAAATAAAATAAGATTTAATTATTCTGTTGATCCTTATAATATCACCAAATAATATCACCAAAATTTCAATTAGGTGTTTATACTTTTTTTCTTTTTAATTGAATTTCTACACTACTTTTTATTTTGTAATCAGATCCTTCTTAGTGTAAAAAATGTTAAAGTTAACCGAATATTTCTTCGCAAATTGAAGATATTTATTATTAAGAATCTAATTAGATTTTTTATTACATATTTTTTAGGATAAATATTCTATTCATTTTAATATTTTTTTACATGAAAAAAACCTAATTACAAAATTAAAAATAGTATAAGAACCCAATTTAAAAAAAATATAAAAACCTAATTACAAATTTAATAAAATTATAAGAACTAATAGAATTATTAAACTTAAAAAAAAAAACACCCAACACAAATGAGAGGCTCTAGCCTCCCTGAATTTGAATTCTTCGTTATACAAATCGGACCCTAAATTTTTTTTAACATGCCAAATATGTGCCTTTGATTTTTATTTTATAATTAAAAAAAATTCTTCTTCATACCTATAAAAAAATACACAACTATCCCATAACTCATTATAACACAAATATATTTTTCATTACTAAAACAAAGGCCGTACCGTGGATATCACTATTCTTTATTTATTCAAAACACATTTTTTTTATCTTATGCATGTAGAGTTATAAACATAAAAATTATATTTTGATATATTCCAACAGTTTTTATAAATATAAATTTTAATTTAGAATAATTTTTACCAAATTAATATTTGCATAAAAATCATGTTATATTATAATTTTTTATTATTATATCAATATAAAATTAGAATTTATTGATATATTAGTAGAAAAAATTTTAAAATGTATATTTAACTGTTAAAAAGAAGTTATTCAATTGTTTGGATTAACAAAAGAAATTAATAAAATAATATAAAAATAACAACATTATACGTAATTGTATTGAAGGATTTGTATAAAAATTCAAATTTTAATGTGCACTTATGAGAAGATCAGCTAAATAAGTCAACATTCTCTACTTACAAGGCTCAAGCTCCCTCTACTTATGAGTCACATGCACATTACGCACTCTACAAGACAAAAATTACTCACCGTAGAGTTGGGATGGTAATGAGACGGATGTGGACAGTTTTTTGCTCAATTCGACTCCTATTCAGGGTACAATCAAATCTCCATGTATCCACCAGATCAAGAAAAAACCTCGTTCCTAACACCGAAAGCAAACTACTGTTACATCGTGATGCCTTTTGGTCTCAAGAACGCAAGAGCTACTTATCAAAGGCTAATGAATAAAGTTTTCTCAGATCACATCAGAAAAATCATGGAAGTTTATGTAGACGATATGTTGATAAAGACACAAAGTGAAGATACATTGTTATCCGACTTGACTCAAGTGTTTTACATTATCAGGAAACACAACATGCGGCTCAATCCCGCAAAATGCACCTTCGCAGTAGAAGCCGGCAAATTCTTAGGCTTCATGCTCACACAAAGGGGGATTGAAGCAAATCCAGACAAGTGTCGAGCCATACTCAACATGAAGAGCCCAACCTGTATCAAAGAATTACAATAACACAACGGGAGGTTGGCCGCTCTATCCCGATTCTTAGCAGGAGCTGCGATAAGATCTCTTCCCTTCTATGCTACTTTAAGAAAGGGAAAATAGTTCGAATGGACGACAGAATGTGAGCAAGCCTTCCTAGACTTCAAGGAGTTCTTAGGACGGCCACCTATCCTATCTCGGCCATGAGAAGGAGAACCGCTCATATTATATCTCGCAGTAGGGAGCCGGGCAATAGCCTCAGCACTAGTCAGAGAAGACGAACATGGGCAAAAACCCGTCTACTTCATTAGCAAAGCACTACAGGGATCCAAGCTGAACTACCAGAAAATAGAAAAGTTTGCCTACGCTCTGATCCTCACATCCCGGCGACTTCGCCCATATTTCCAAGCGGATACCATTAAAGTTCGAACCAACCAACCCATAAAAGGGATATTGCAGAAAATAGATCTAGCAGGAAGAATCCTACAATGGGCAATCGAGTTGTCCGAATTCGACCTCCAACACGAGGCGCGTACAGCAATCAAATCGCAACACCTGGCCGACTTCATCGCAGAATTTACAGACATCCCGAAAATCCCCATAGAATGGAACATATACGTAGACGGATCCTCGAATAAAACAGGAAGCGGTGTGGGTGTGATAATTGAGAGCAACCAAGGAACTCAACTTGAGCTCTCCCTTAAATTCGGATTCCTGGCCTCAAACAACCAGGAAGAATACGAAGCACTATTAGCTGGTCTGAAGCTGGCTAGGGAGGTTGGAGCTCGGAAACTCAACATCTACAGTGACTCACAAGTCATCACCTCACAAATAACAGGAAGCTACCAAGCCAAAGATCCGACCATGAAAAAATATTTGGATAAAACCAAAGAACAGCTCGGACAACTCGGGAAATATAGGATCCACCACATACCTCGTGAGCAAAATGCCCGAGCTGACGCCCTTTCAAAATTAGCCAGCACCAAACCAGAGGGCAACAACAGAAGCTTCATCCAGGAGGTATTACAGAACCCGTCAATAGCGGAAGAAGAAAGAATCCTAGCCATAATAGGTCGGGATCAAGGATGGATGACCCCCATAATAAACTACCTCAAAACATAAGAACTCCCTACAGATGAAAAGGAGGCAAAGAGGCTGAAAAGGGAGGCACATTACTACACTATCATAAACAACACGCTATACAAAAGAGGGATATCAACACCTTTACTAAAATGCGTACCAACTTCCAACACAAAGAAAGTCTTGGAGGAAGTACACAGCGGCATTTGTGGAAATCATCTCGGAGCGCAAGCTCTCACCAAAAAGATACTCCGGGCAGGATTCTATTGGCCAACTCTACAAAAGGAGGGTACAGAATTTGTAAGGACATGTCCACCATGCCAGAAGCATGCCAACTTTCACATTGCCCCACCAAAAAAGCTCATCAGCGTGACCTCACCCTAGCCATTTGCGAAATGGGGACTCGACCTTCTCGGACCCTTCCCACAGGGATCGGGACAAGTAAAATTCCTCATAGTAGGAGTAGACTATTTCACAAAATGGATCGAGGCAGAACCCCTGGCCAACGCCACCGCTCAAAGAAGTCGAAAATTCCTATATAGGAACATTATTACGAGGTTCGGGGTACCATACTCCATCACCACGGACAACGGTACCCAATTTACAGAGGCAGACTTCAGAAAATTGGTGGCCGACTTGAACATAAAACACCAGTTCACCTTCGTCGAACATCCCCAAGCCAATGGACAAGCCGAAGTGGCCAACAAAGTCATATTGGCCGGACTAAAGCAGAGGCTATGAGAAGCAAAGGGAGCCTGGGCCGAGGAACTTCCACAAGTCCTATGGGCGTATCGAACAACCCCCCATTCTACTACAAACGAATTACCATTCCGACTAGCATACGGAGCGGAGGCAATGATTCTAATAGAAATCGAAGAAGGATCTCCCAGAGTAGTCCACTACAATGAACGAGCAAACTCCCAACTTCAGAGAGAAGAGCTCGACTTGCTACCCGAAATCCAAGAAAGAGCTCGGATCGGGGAAGAAGCTCTAAAGCGACGAATGGCTTCCAGATATAATCTAAAGGTAGTGCCGAGAAGTTTTGCAGAGAATGATCTCATCCTAATCAGAAATGACATTGGAACAGCTCGACCCGGAGAAGGAAAGCTGGCAGCAAACTGGAAAGGACCCTACCGAGTCATTGAAGTACTGGGGAAGGGCTACTACAGACTGTCCGAGCTTGATGGACGAGAGCTTCCTCGATCATGGCACGCCTGCAACCTAAAAAGGTACTACAGTTAGAAAAGGTAAAGGATCTCACTAAATGGATGCGCTCTTTTTCCTGAAAAGGTTTTTTAATGAGGCACCATGTCGAGACCTAGATCATACCCGACTTAAAGGAACAAGGAAATCCCCACATGTATATATTTGCATTTTTTCTTTGAATAAAGTTTACTTAGATATTCTACAAGATTCCAAGACGCATTAATCTGAAGTATTCATCGTCCGATTATAAAGCAACAGGTCGGCAGAAAGTGAAAAACAAATTCACTGCGCGACCACGATAAAGACAATCGTCCGATAAAGGTGGAAACGCGATTCACCCAAAGGACGATCTAAAGACGCCAACCATTTTCTACAAATCGGCAAAGATGAACACAGAATAATTTAGGAAGTTATCGAAAGCAATCCAAAAAAAGAACCTGACGAGGTCTTATGGATAGCTAATATAATAACTTAAAGACTGGCCGACGTTCAGAAGTCGGACCAAGTCAACCCAAGTTATAAGTAAACCCTGGAAAGAGGTCTGGCCAACCCTATTAAAGAGGATTACTTTAACTTAGAAGGGCCTGACATAACAAAGTCAGCCCAAAACTAAAAAGTTATACAAGTAGTCCCTGAAAGAGATCTGACAAAGATCCAAGAAAGAGGACTACAAAAAATAACTTAAAGGAGACCGATATAACCAAGTCGGACTCCTACCATTAAAAAGTTACCAAAGTAATCCCTGGAAGAGACCTGACAAAGGTCCAAAAAAGAGGATTACAGAAATAACTTAAAGGAGACCGACATAACCAAGTCGGACTCCTATCACTAAAAAAGTTATACAAGTAGTCCCTGAAAGAGATCTGACAAAGATCCAAGAAAGAGGACTACGAAAAATAACTTAAAGGAGACCGATATAACCAAGTCGGACTCCTACCATTAAAAAGTTATCAAAGTAATCCCTGGAAGAGACCTAACAAAGGTCCAAAAAAGAGGATTACGGAAATAACTTAAAGGAGACCGACATAACCAAGTCGGACTCCTATCACTAAAAAAGTTATACAAGTAGTCCCTGAAAGAGATCTGACAAAGATCCAAGAAAGAAGACTACGAAAAATAACTTAAAGGGGACCGATATAACCAAGTCGGACTCCTGCCACTAAAAAGTTATCAGAGTAATCCCTGGAAGAGACCTGACAAAGGTCCAAAAAAGAGGATTACAGAAATAACTTAAAGGGGGACCAACGCAAAAGAACCACCAAGAAACAAGTTGGACCCATAAGTCACAAACCTCAAAGGATCCAAGCTACAAACAATAAAACAAAGCAATCCGAAGAGGTCGAAATACAAGATTTCAAATATCAATAGAAAACTGAAAAGATACCAAGTCAAAAAACTACCTCTGTTACTCCACAAAAGTTATAAGGCCCGGAAGGCCACCAAAACCTACCATGAAGGGAAAGTGAGCTACCTTTTGTTTTTCAAAATAAAAAGTTGCTAAACAAGCAACTAGGAAATGTCAATGAAAAGTTTTAGAAGCCCACAAGCCGGGCCAACTATACATCCAGAAAGAGATCAGCAAACATCTGGAGCCTTCTTGGCAACGTCAGGACAAGGGGAAGGAGGACGAGTCTGAAGGGGCACGGCATCTACGGTTCCATCATCCCGGTTCAGAATCTGGCAATCCGGATCAGATGTAACGGGAGGAACAGAGGAGGTCGACACCTTAAAGGAAGGAACTGGGGGAGGATCAGCCTCATCATCATCCTGGTCATCAGGGACAATCTTACCATCCCTCACGACATTGTCCAGGCTGATGAGAGTCAAGTCGGCATCAGGAGCAACAACCCGGAACTGCTCCATCAGGTTCTCGGAGGCAGCAGTTACGCTACCCACAAGGTGACCTTGAAGCTCACCATAATTAACCCAAGCTGTTTCCAAATCTTCCCGAAGATGCATCAATTCCCTATAAGCCGAGACATAGCTATCCTTATGTTTCAATGCCATGTCTTCGGCCAGCTTCAAAGAAGCAGCAAGGGCAATAGAGCTGGCCTTCTCACCCTCCAGCTCTTTCTCCACCTTCGCCAACTTCACCTCCAAATCCTCCTTCAGACCCTTGATTCGATCAAATTCCGACTTGGCCTCTTCCATAAAGGATTTTGTGGCATGAATCGGAATCCCCTGAATTGTTCGGAATATAGCGGCACCCATATGAGCCATCTTCACACTACTTTTAATGATAAAATCCAGATGCTGAAGAAGAGAAACATCGTCCATAGAAAGCCCACCATAGGGGGCAATTTGCTGGTCGACAAACTCGATAGCATCAAAATCTGGGGCATCCAGGTTAAAGGGCTCGGATGACTTTTGCTTCTTACAAGGAGGGGCGCCAGGAGCTGCAGCAGAAGATTGCGGAGGATCGACCAAGCAAACCCGAGGAATAGGAATTGCTTTCCTCGGCCCGGGAGAACTAGGTACAGGAGGTTTAACTGGAACCTGGAAAGATCCCTTTCCGGCCGCCTTGGCCGAAATGTTTAAAGCAGCAGTTGCCTTCTTCGCCTTCTTGAAGGCCTTCCTAGAGTCATTACTTTTTGACATCTCTGAAGAAACACAAAATCAACCACAAAAGACAAATTACAACATAGAAGAAGAAAAAAGCTCGGAAAGCAAGTATAAAATAAAGCAGACAGTACCCAAAGCAGCCCGAACCAAAGATGGATCACTCAAAAATCTCTTCGTATCCAGATGGGGAGGCTTCCCCCACAAATCTTCAAGAACAACTACAAAGGCCCGCTCAACCTCACTAAGCATTTCCCATGTGTAACGTGGCACTCTTACATTCTTTTGCCACTCTAGAGGAAAAGCAGGCTTGTCATTTTCATCAAGAAAAAAGGGGTGGGCCCCCTCGACAGCTCGAACTTTAAAGAAGTAGTTCTTGAATTCCTTAAAGGACTCGTCATACATCGCAAACACTTTATGGCCCTGGGCGGACCGGAAAGAAACCCAAGAAGCCTTCTTTTTTGAAGAACCGCTAGGCTTGGCAGAAACAAACAAGTAAAAAAACAGAGTCTGGGAAGGTGTTACATCTAGTTCACGGCAGAGAAGTTGAAAAATTTTAATAAAACCCCAGGAATTGGGGTGAAGCTGGGATGGAGCTATATTACACGACCACAATAGGTCGCTTTCAAAAGCAGTAAAAGGAAAAGTAACATTCAACTGGCTGAAAAAGTATTCATAGGCATAGAAGAAGGGACGCTCCCTCTCAATGGAAGTCGGAAAGCAAACCCTCTCATCAGAATCAGGAGCAACAAGCTCGTAATCCCCCTCGCGAGCATTGTCACCACAAATCCTACGACGCTTCTTCAGCTCTGTGCAAAATTCAGCATCCACAACGAAAACACACAACAAAACAAGGGAGTCTAGCCAATCGGACATCCCCTCGGAAACTCTGGAAGACATCTCTACAATGTTATTGCGAGAAGACATGAGGCCAACTAAATCCTACAAGTAAGAAAAAAAAGATAGGGGTTACTACAAATATCTCGGATAGGGAGAAAACAACTCGGTCAATACTTTTCAGATGATGAAACCACGAAAAGGAAAACCCCAAGACTCAAACCAAAGTCCCGGGGCATCCTTTGGAGGCAATAACAAAGCAAGGATTCAAGAAATTTCTACAACTTACACCCCGGCACTCATCAGAAAGAAAATAAAGTCTCAAAGGAAACAAAGGAAACACAAAGTCACCACCTTTCTACAGTCTATCAGCAAAAAGCATTATCAAACATCAAAAATGCCAAAAAATCACCAAAGACGCAAACTTTTTCAGAATCAAGCAAAAATCATCATCAAAGGCGCAACCAGAAGCGGCGACAACATGCAAAAGCCCTAAGAAAAGATTCAAGCAATGAGAAAAGCAAAAGACTCGCACCAAAAAACGAAGAAAATCCAGAACACGCAAACAATCAGGCATGGTAAAAACAGAAAGATCCCAACTTTCTCTGAGCAAAATTCAAACTTTCTACCGACATATAAAAGAACAGAGGAAGAAAAATCGAACCTGGAGAAATAGAAGAAAAATCTCGAAAGGAGAGCCGAAGAGCAGAAGCAACAAAGCCACCCCTCGAAGCAAAAAACCGTAAAGATAGAAGGAGAAAATCTGGTAATCACCCATCTTCCACAGAGAGCAATGACAGAACAGACGTTGCAGGAAGAAGTTACGAAAGAAACAGAAAATGAGAGAGTAAAGGGAGAAGTTACGAAGAAAAGTGAAGAAGAGAAACCGTTTTTGAGAAAATTTAAAATAAAAGCTAGGAGAAAACGGGGCAATTAATACCAATTAATGAAGGTACTAAACCCTTTTACGTTCCCAAAGCAAAGCGCTGATATAAAAACATGCGCCTTTAGAGGAAAACGTTCTACATTCAAAAGATTCTACAAAAAGAAGAAATCGACGAAATGCTTGAGTTCGGCTTCGTCATGAAAGGACCGAAGTCAAAAACTCGACCTCAACAGAAAGACCGAGCTCAAGCAGGGGCACTGTTCATACCCTGGGTCGAGCTGTCCGACCCAGGATGTTTGACAGACAAAGCGACCGACCTCTTCAGGTCAGGACAACCCGACCTCTCCTCAAAGAGCTCGGCCAAGTCACAGGAAAGCCCAAACGAAGGGCCCAAATAGAGGAACGCGCCCCAAATCCAAGGGCAGCCCAAGCCCATAGAGATAAAGGCGGTTCCCTTAAAGATGACCTCACTGAAAGATAAAGATAAAGATAAGATAAGATAACTAACTTATCTTATCCACAAGAGGCCACATCTCACCATTATAAATACGCTGGAGCACCCAGGTATAACTCATACTCTGATTCTACTTAATACCTGCTTAATACCCTTGCTAACTTAAGCAAGAGGATAATGAATCCCTTTACAACGCCTGGGAGAGGTACAGAGAGATGCTGAGGAAATGCCCCTCTGAAATGTTTTCAGAATGGGTGCATTTACACATCTTCTACTATGGGCTTACAGAAAAAGCTCAGATATCTCTAGACCACTCAGCTGGTGGATCTATACACATGAGAAAGACAATTGAAGAGGCTCAAGAGCTTATAGATATTGTTATTAGAAATCAGCATCTGTACTTCAGCAGTGAGTCCTCTATGAAGGAAGAGGCTAAAGTAGTATCTACTGACCTTAGTCCTCCAGAAAAAGTTGTTGACTCAACCAGCAATTACTTACTCTGATAAAACAGTTAGTAGAATTTAAAGAAATGTTACAAGATACTCAGGATGCTAATAAGAATATGGAAGCACAACTTGACCAGACAAGACGACAGTTATCTAAACAAATAACAGAAGAATGTCAAGCTGTTCAATTAAGGAGTGAAAAAATATTAAATACATCAACTCAAGGCAGCAGAAGGCCAAGGAAAGAACAACTGACAGAGGATGAATAGAATACTACCCAAAATCCCTCTGAGGATAGTAAGAGCCCAGAGAGGAATGATTCTGGCGTCCAAATGCCAGAAAAGGGTGACAAACTGGCGTTAAATGCCCAGTGGACGCCCAGTTCTGGCGTTCAAATGCCAGAAAAGGGTAAAAAGTTGGTGTCAAATGCCAATTCCATGTTCAATTATGGCGTTCAAATGCCGGAACGGGGTAGGAATCTGGCGTTAAACGCCAATTCAGCGCCCAATCCTGGCATTCAAACGCCAGTAAGGGATCAGAGACCCACAAGTGCTGATAATAACTCCCTCAAGAAGGTGTCTCCGCCTGCTTCTGTAGGAAATAAACCTGCAGCAACCAAGGTTGAAGAATATAAAGCCAAAATACCTTATCCTCAGAAACTCCGCCAAGCGGAACAGGATAAGCAATTTGCCCGCTTTGCAGACTATCTCAGGACTCTTGAAATAAAGATTCCGTTTGCAGATGCACTTGAGCAAATACCCTTTTATGCTAAGTTCATGAAAGAAATCTTAAGCCATAAGAAGGATTGGAGAGAAACTGAAAAAGTTTTTCTCACTGAGGAATGCAGTGTAGTCATTCTAAAAAGCTTACCAGAGAAGCTTAAGGATACTGGAAGCTTTATGATATGGTGCGCGAAATTGTGAACAATACTTTTCACAACTCTCATAATCCCCGGTCATGAACTCCAAAAACTTGGTAGCTCAATTCCATGGCATTACACAACTTCGCACAACTAACCAGCAAGTGCACTGGGTCGTCCAAGTAATACCTTACGTGAGTAAGGGTCGATCCCACGGAGATTGTTGGTATGAAGCAAGCTATGGTCACCTTGTAAATCTTAGTCAGGCAGACTCATATGGATATGGTGATGAACGAAAATAATAAAGATAAAGATAGAGATAGAGATACTTATGTAATTCATTGGTAGGAACTTCAGATAAGCGCATGAAGATGCCTTCCCTTCCGTCTCTCTGCTTTCCTGCTGTCTTCATCCAATCCTTCTTATTCCTTTCCATGGCAAGCTTATGTAGGGTTTCACCGTTGTCAATGGCTACCTCCCATCCTCTCAGTGAAAACGATTGCATATGCTCTGTCACAGCACGCGGAATTCAGCTGTCGGTTCTCGGTCAGGCCGGAATAGAATCCATCGATTCTTTTGCGTCTGTCACTAACGCCCCGCCTGCTAGGAGTTTGAAGCACGTCACAGTCATTCAATCATTGAATCCTACTCAGAATACCACAGACAAGGTTTAGACCTTCCGGATTCTCTTGAATGCCGCCATCAGTTCTTGCCTATACCACGAAGATTCCGGTTAAAGAATCCAAGAGATATTCACTAGAGCCTTGGTTGCTTGTAGAACAAAAGTGGTTGTCAGTCACTTTGTTCATAGGTGAGAATGATGATGAGTGTCACGGATCATCACATTCATCAAGTTGAAGAACAAGTGAATATCTTGGACAAAGAACAAGCGGAATTGAATAGAAGAACAATAGTAATTGCATTAATACTCGAGGTACAGCAGAGCTCCACACCTTAATCTATGGTGTGTAGAAACTCCACCGTTGAAAATACATAAGAACAAGGTCTAGGCATGGCCGTGAGGCCAGCCTCCCAATGATCTAAGAACTAGATGTCCAAAGATTCCTAGATGTCTCAATACAATAGTAAAAGGTCCTACTTATAGAAAATTAGTAGCCTAGGGTGTACAGAGATGAGTAAATGACATAAAAATCCACTTCCGAGCCCACTTGGTGTGTGCTTGGGCTGAGCAATGAAGCATTTTCGTGCAGAGACTCTTCTTGGAGTTAAACGCCAGCTTTTATGCCAGTTTGGGCGTTTAACTCCCATTTTGGTGCCAGTTCCGGCGTTTAACGCTGGAATTCCTGAGGGTGACTTTGAACGCCGGTTTGGGTCATCAAATCTTGGGCAAAGTATGGACTATCATATATTGCTGGAAAGCCCAGGATGTCTAATTTCCAATGCCGTTGAGAGCGCGCCAATTAGGCTTTTGTAGCTCCAGAAAATCCACTTCGAGTGCAGGGAGGTCAGAATCCAACAGCATCTGCAGTCCTTTTCAGTCTCTGAATCAGATTTTTGCTCAGGTCCCTCAATTTCAGCCAGAAAATACCTGAAATCACAGAAAAACACACAAACTCATAGTAAAGCCCGGAAAAGTGAATTTTAGATAAAAACTAATAAAAATATACTAAAAACTAACTAGATCATACCAAAAACATACTAAAAACAATGCCAAAAAGCGTACAAATTATCCGCTCATCACAACACCAAACTTAAATTGTTGCTTGTCCCCAAGCAACTGAAAATCAAATAAGATAAAAAGAAGAGAATATGCAATGAATTCCAAAAACATCTATGAAGATCAGTATTAATTAGATGAGCGGGGCTTTTAGCTTTTTGCCTCTGAACAGTTTTGGCATCTCACTCTATCCTTTGCAACTCAGAATGATTGGCTTCTTTAGGAACTCAGAATCCAGATAGTGTTATTGATTCTCCTAGTTAAGTATGATGATTCTTGAACACAGCTACTTTATGAGTCTTGGCCGTGGCCCAAAGCACTCTGTCTTCCAGTATTACCACCGGATACATACATGCCACAGACACATAATTGGGTGAACCTTTTCAGCTTGTGACTCAGCTTTGCTAGAGTCCCCAATTAGAGGTGTCCAGGGTTCTTAAGCACACTCTTTTTGCCTTGTATCACAACTTTATTTCTTTCTTTTTCCTTCTTTTTTTTTCTTTCTTTTTCGTTTTTTTTTTCGCCTCCCTTTTTTTTTTGTATTCACTGCTTTTTCTTGCTTCAAGAATCATTTTTAATGATTTTTCAGATCCTCAGTAACATGTCTCCTTTTTCATCATTCTTTCAAGAGCCAACATTCATGAACCACAAATTCAAAAGGCATATGCACTGTTTAGGCATACATTCAGAAGACAAAAGTAATGCCACCACATCAAAATAATTAAACTGCTATAAAATTCAAAATTCATGCAATTCTTTTTCTTTTTCAATTTAAGAACATTTGTTTATTTAAGAAAGGTGA
Source organism: Arachis stenosperma (assembly GCF_014773155.1). Classification (NCBI taxonomy): domain Eukaryota; kingdom Viridiplantae; phylum Streptophyta; class Magnoliopsida; order Fabales; family Fabaceae; genus Arachis; species Arachis stenosperma. The sequence continues at coordinate 39,520,033 of NC_080381.1, read as the reverse complement.
TGGATTCATAGGAAATTCATAACTTTAAGGCATAGACACTAAGACACTAATGATCACAAGACACAAACATGGACAAACATAAGCATTAATTTTCGAAAAACAGGAAATAAAGAACAAGGAGATTAAAGAACGGGTCCACCTTAGTGATGGCGGCTCTTTCTTCCTCTTGAAGATCCTATGGAGTGCTTGAGCTCCTCAATGTCTCTTTCTTGTCTTTGTTGCTCCTCTCTCATGATCCTTTGATCTTCTCTAATTTCATGAAGGAGGATGGAATGTTCTTGGTGCTCCACCCTTAGTTGTCCCATGTTGGAACTCAATTCTCCTAGGGAGGTGTTCAGTTGCTCCCAATGGTCTTGTGGAGGAAAGTGCATCCCTTGAGGCATCTCAGGGATCTCATGATGAGTAGGGTCTCTTGTTTGCTCCATCCTTTTCTTAGTGATGGGCTTGAGGTCATGCCTTCTCAGTTGAACCGGCTTTCCTCTTGAATCTCTCTTCCATTGAGCGCCCTCTTCACAAATGTCTGTGAGGACATGGTCCAACCTTTGATCAAAGTTGACCCTTTTTGAGTTTGAAAGGGACCTCATGGATCACCTTCTTCATGGCCACAACTTCATAGAAGTGGTCTTGATGCACCCTTGAGATGAATCTCTCCATCTCCCATGACTCGGAGGTGGAAGCTTTTGCCTTCCCTTTCCTCTTTCTAGAGGTTTCTCCGGCCTTGGATGCCATAAATGGTTATGGAAAAACAAAATGCAATGCTTTTACCACACCAAACTTAAAAGGTTTGCTCGTCCTCGAGCAAAAGAAGAAAGAAGAGAGTAGAAGAAGAAGAAATGAGGAAGAAGGGAATGGCTTTGTGTTCGGCCAAAGAGGGGGAAAGTGGTGTTGAGGTGATTGGTGAATGGGTGAAGAAGAGAGAGAGTGGTGGGGTTGGTGGGGATCCTGTGGGGTCCACAGATCCTGAGGTGTCAAGGAAAAGTCATCCCTGCACCAAATGGCTAGCAAAATCACGTTTTGTGCCATTTCTGGCATTAAACGCCGGGCTGGTGCCCATTTCTGGCGTTTAACGCCAGCTTCTTGCCCTTTTCTAGCGTTTAACGCCAGTCTGGTGCCCTTTTCTGGCGTTAAACGCCCAGAATGGTGCCAGACTGGGCGTTAAACGCCCAACAGCTAACCTTACTGGCGTTTAAACGCCAATAAGTGCGTCCTCCAGGGTGTGCTGTTTTTCTTCCTGTTTTTCATTCTGTTTTTGCTTTTTTCATTGATTTTGTGACTTCTTATGATCATCAACCTACAAAAAAGATAAAATAACAAAAGGAAATAGTTAATTATAAAACATTGGGTTACCTCCCAACAAGCGCTTCTTTAATGTCATTAGCTTGACAGAGGACTCTCATGGAGCGTCACAAAAGATCAGAGCAATGTTGGAACCTCCCAACACCAAACTTAGAGTTTGAATGTGGGGGTTCAACACCAAACTTAGAGTTTGGTTGTGGCCTCCCAACACCAAACTTAGAGTTTGACTGTGGGGGCTCTATTTGACTCTGATTTGAGAGAAGTTCTTCAAGCTTCCTCTCCATGGTGACAGAGGGATATCCTTGAGCCTTAAACCCAAAGGATTCTTCATTCACTTGAATGATTAACTCTCCTCTATCAACATCAATCACAGCCCTTGCTGTGGCTAGGAAGGGTCTGCCAAGGATGATGGATTCATCCATGCACTTCCCAGTCTCTAGGACTATGAAATCAGTAGGGATGTAATGGTCTTCAACTTTTACCAGAACATCCTCTACAAGTCCATAAGCTTGTTTTCTTGAGTTGTCTGCCATCTCTAGTGAGATTTTTGCAGCTTGCACCTCAAAGATCCCTAGCTTCTCCATTACAGAGAGGGGCATGAGGTTTACACTTGACCCTAAGTCACACAAGGCCTTCTTGAAGGTCATGGTGCCTATGGTACAAGGTATTGAAAACTTCCCAGGATCCTGCCTCTTTTGAGGCAGTTTTTGCCTAGACAAGTCATCCAGTTCTTTGGTGAGCAAAGGGGGTTCATCCTCCCAAGTCTCATTTCCAAATAACTTGTCATTTAGCTTCATGATTGCTCCAAGGTATTTAGCAACTTGCTCTTCAGTGACATACTCATCCTCTTCAGAGGAAGAATACTCATCAGAGCTCATGAATGGCAGAAGTAATTCCAATGAAATCTCTATGGTCTCATTTTGAGCCTCAGATTCCCATGGTTCCTCATTGGGGAACTCAGTGGAGGTCAGTGCACGCCCATTGAGGTCTTCCTCAGTGGCGTTCACTTCCTCTCCTTCCTCTCCAAATTCGGCCATGTTGATGGCCTTGCATTCTCCTTTTGGATTTTTTTCTGTATTGCTTGGAAGAGTACTTGGAGGGAGTTCAGTAATTTTCTTGCTCAGCTGTCCCACTTGTGCCTCCAAATTCCTAATGGAGGACCTTGTTTCAGTCATGAAACTTTGAGTGGTTTTGATTAGATCAGAGACCATGGTTGCTAAGTCAGAGGGGTTCTGTTTAGCATTCTCTGTTTGTTGCTGAGAAGATGATGGAAAAGGCTTGCCATTGCTAAACCTGTTTCTTCCACCATTATTGTTGTTGAAACCTTGTTGAGGTCTCTCTTGATTCTTCCATGAGAAATTTGGGTGATTTCTCCATGAAGAATTATAGGTGTTTCCATAGGGTTCTCCTAGGTAATTCACCTCTTCCATTGAAGGGTTCTCAGGATCATAAGCTTCTTCTTCAGATGAAGCTTCCTTAGTACTGCTTGGTGCATTTTGCATTCCAGACAGACTTTGAGAGATCAAATTGACTTGTTGAGTCAATATTTTATTCTGAGCCAATATGGCATTCAGAGTATCAATCTCAAGAACTCCTTTCTTCTGATTTGTCCCATTGTTCACAGGATTCCTTTCAGAAGTGTACATGAATTGGTTGTTTGCAACCATTTCAATAAGCTCTTGAGCTTCTGTAGGCGTCTTCTTCAGATGAAGAGATCCTCCAGCAGAGCTATCCAAAGACATCTTGGATAGTTCAGAGAGACCATCATAGAAAATACCTATGATGCTCCATTCAGAAAGCATGTCAGGAGGACACTTTCTGATTAATTGTTTGTATCTTTCCCAAGCTTCATAGAGGGATTCTCCATCCTTCTGTCTGAAGGTTTGGACTTCCACTCTAAGCTTACTCAATTTTTGAGGTGGAAAGAACTTTGCCAAGAAGGCATTGACTAGCTTTTTCCAAGAGTCCAGGCTTTCTTTAGGTTGAGAATCCAACCATATTCTAGCTCTGTCTCTTACAGCAAAAGGGAATAGCATGAGTCTGTAGACCTCAGGGTCAACCCCATTAGTCTTGACAGTGTCACAGATTTGCAAGAATTCAGCTAAGAACTGATGAGGATCTTCCAATGGGTTTCCATGGAACTTGCAATTCTGTTGCATTAGAGAAACTAATTGAGGCTTAAGCTCAAAGTTGTTTGCTCTAATGGCAGGGATAGAGATGCTTCTCCCATAGAAGTCGGGAGTAGGTGCAGTAAAGTCACCCAGCACCTTCCTTGCATTGTTGGCATTGTTGTTTTCGGCTGCCATGTGTTCTTCTTCTTTGAAGAATTCGGTCAGGTCCTCTAAAGAGAGTTATGCTTTAGCTTCTCTTAGCTTTCGCTTCAAGGTCCTCTCAGGTTCAGGGTCAGCTTCAACAAGAATGCCTTTGTCTCTGCTCCTGCTCATAAGAAAGAGAAGGAAACAAGAAAATGTGGAATCCTCTATGTCACAGTATAGAGATTCCTTGAAGTGTCAGAGGAAAAGAAGAGTAGAAGACAGAAGTAGAAAATTCGAACTTATCAGAAGGAATGGAGTTCGAATTTTGCATTAAGGGATAGTGTTAGTCCATAAATAGAAGGATGTGAGGAGAAGGGAAGTAATTTTCGAAAATTAAGTGAAAGATTTTGAAAATATTTTTGAAAAACATTACTTAATTTTCGAAAATGAAAGTGGGAAAGAAATAAAATGATTTTTGAAAAAGATTTTCAAATTAGAAATCAAAAAGATTTGATTGAAAACTATTTTGAAAAAGATGAGGTTAAGAAGATATGATTGGTTTTAAAAAAATGTGATTGAGAAGATATGATTTGAAAACAATTTTAAAAAGATTTGATTTTTAAAAATTAGTAACTTGGCTATCAAGAAAAGATATGATTCGAACATTAAACCTTTCTCAACAGAAAAGGCAACATATTTGAAATGTTCAATCAAATCATTAATTGTTAGCAAGTATCTTTGAAAAAGGAAAGAAATTGATTTTGAAAACATTTGATTGAAAAGATATGATTTGAAAAAGATTTGATTTTGAAAAACTTTGAAAACTTGAAAAAAATTGGTTTGAAACAAAATCTTCCCTCTTGTGCCATCCTGGCGTTAAACGCCCAGAATGGTGCACATTCTGGCGTTTAACACCCAAAACTATACCCTTTTGGGCGTTAAACGCCCAACCAGGTACCCTGGCTGGCGTTTAAACGCCAGTCTGTCCTTCTTCACTGGGCGTTTTGAACGCCCAGCTTTTTCTGTGCAATTCCTCTGCTGTATGTTCTGAATCTTCAATTCTCTGTATTATTGACTTGAAAGGACACCAATTAAAAATATTTTTGGATTTTTAATAATCAAAATGCAACTAAAATCAAATAACAATGCATGCAAGACACCAAACTTAGCAGTTTGTATACTACTGACACTAATGAGAATGCATATGAGATTCACAAAACACTCAAGTCAAGAGAATTTAAAGATTAGAGTAAGAAATCATCAATAACATCTTGAAGATTCTTAAGACACATGAATGAATGCATGCAATTGACACCAGACTTAAAATGAGACACTAGACTCAAACAAGAAACATAAAATATTTTTGATTTTTATGATTTTGTAATTTTTTTGTGCTTTTTCGAAAATTATATGGAAAAGAAAATAAAGGTATCAAAATTCTTAATGAGAATTCCAGGAATCATGCAATGTTAGTCTAAAGCTTCAGTCTAAAGGAATTAGACATGGCTAGCCAAGCTTCAACAGGACATTGCATTCAAGAGCTAAATTGATGAAGATCAATCAGCTTTGGTGATGATAAGAACATCACCTTGAAACACTAAAATTCATTCTTAAGAACTCTGAAGAAAAATACCTAATCTAAGCAACAAGATGAACCGTCAGTTGTCCATACTCGAACAATCCCCGGCAACGGCACCAAAAACTTGGTGCGCGAAATTGTAAACAATACTTTTCACAACTCTCATAATCCCCGGTCATGAACTCCAAAAACTTGGTAGCTCAATTCCATGGCATTACACAACTTCGCACAACTAACCAGCAAGTGCACTGGGTCGTCCAAGTAATACCTTACGTGAGTAAGGGTCGATCCCACGGAGATTGTTGGTATGAAGCAAGCTATGGTCACCTTGTAAATCTTAGTCAGGCAGACTCATATGGATATGGTGATGAACGAAAATAATAAAGATAAAGATAGAGATAGAGATACTTATGTAATTCATTGGTAGGAACTTCAGATAAGCGCATGAAGATGCCTTCCCTTCCGTCTCTCCGCTTTCCTGCTGTCTTCATCCAATCCTTCTTATTCCTTTCCATGGCAAGCTTATGTAGGGTTTCACCGTTGTCAATGGCTACCTCCCATCCTCTCAGTGAAAATGATTGCATATGCTCTGTCACAGCACGCGGAATTCAGCTGTCGGTTCTCGGTCAGGCCGGAATAGAATCCATCGATTCTTTTGCGTCTGTCACTAACGCCCCGCCTGCTAGGAGTTTGAAGCACGTCACAGTCATTCAATCATTGAATCCTACTCAGAATACCACAGACAAGGTTTAGACCTTCCGGATTCTCTTGAATGCCGCCATCAGTTCTTGCCTATACCACGAAGATTCCGGTTAAAGAATCCAATAGATATTCACTAGAGCCTTGGTTGCTTGTAGAACAAAAGTGGTTGTCAGTCACTTTGTTCATAGGTGAGAATGATGATGAGTGTCACGGATCATCACATTCATCAAGTTGAAGAACAAGTGAATATCTTGGACAAAGAACAAGCGGAATTGAATAGAAGAACAATAGTAATTGCATTAATACTCGAGGTACAGCAGAGCTCCACACCTTAATCTATGGTGTGTAGAAACTCCACCGTTGAAAATACATAAGAACAAGGTCTAGGCATGGCCGTGAGGCCAGCCTCCCAATGATCTAAGAACTAGATGTCCAAAGATTCCTAGATGTCTCAATACAATAGTAAAAGGTCCTACTTATAGAAAATTAGTAGCCTAGGGTGTACAGAGATGAGTAAATGACATAAAAATCCACTTCCGGGCCCACTTGGTGTGTGCTTGGGCTGAGCAATGAAGCATTTTCGTGCAAAGACTCTTCTTGGAGTTAAACGCCAGCTTTTATGCCAGTTTGGGCGTTTAACTCCCATTTTGGTGCCAGTTCCGGCGTTTAACGCTGGAATTCCTGAGGGTGACTTTGAACGCCGGTTTGGGCCATCAAATCTTGGACAAAGTATGGACTATCATATATTTCTGGAAAGCCCAGGATGTCTACTTTCCAACGCCATTGAGAGCGCGCCAATTGAGCTTCTGTAGCTCCAGAAAATCCACTTCGAGTGCAGGGAGGTCAGAATCCAACAGCATCTGCAGTCCTTTTCAGTCTCTGAATCAGATTTTTGCTCAGGTCCCTCAATTTCAGCCAGAAAATACCTGAAATCACAGAAAAACACACAAACTCATAGTAAAGTCCAGAAAAGTGAATTTTAGCTAAAAACTAATAAAAATATACTAAAAACTAACTAGATCATACCAAAAACATACTAAAAACAATGCCAAAAAGCGTACAAATTATCCGCTCATCATGATACTATGCACATTAGAAGGAATTTGCACCAAGACAGCTCTATGTTTTCTTGGGGCAAGTATCAACCTAATCCCTGCATCCACTATCAGAAAGCTTGGTTTGACCGAAGAGATCAAACCAACCCAGATTTGTCTTCAACTTGCTGATGGCTCCATTAAATACCCATCAGGCATAATTGAGGACATGATTGTCAAGGTTGGGCCATTTGCCTTTCCCACTAACTTTGTAGTGCTGGAAATGGAGGAGCACAAGAGTGCAACTCTCATTCTAGGAAGACCTTTCCTAGCAACTGGACGCACTCTCCTTGATGTCCAAAAGGGGGGAAGTTACCCTGAGAGTCAATGAGGATGAGTTTAAGTTGAATGCTGTCAAAGCTATACAGTATCCAGACACACCAAAAGATTGCATGAAAGTGGATCTTATTGACTCTCTGGTAGAAGAAGTTAATATGATTGAGAGTCTCGAATCAGAGCTAGAGGACATATTTAAAGATGTTCAGCCTGATCTGGAGGAGCCAGAGGAAATAAAGGAACCTCTGAAAATTCCTCAATTAGAGGAAAAGCACCCCAAAACGGAGCTCAAACCACTACCACAATCCCTGAAATATGCATTTTTGGGAGAAGTCAACACTTTTTCTGTGATCATAAGCTCTACCTTAAAGCCACAGGAAGAGGAAGAACTGATTCAAGTGCTAAGGACACGCAAGACAGCTCCAGGGTACCTGGCTAGGAGTTTAAATGCCCAGTAAGAAAGGAAAATTGGCATTTAACCGCCATCCAGGGTACCTGACTGGGCGTTTAAATGCCCAAAACAGGCAGCATGTGGGCGTTAAACACCCAAAACATGCTACTCCTGGGCGTTTAACGCCAAGACCATGGAGGGGAGGGGATTTTCCTTCTCAACTCAAATTTTTTTTTCAAATTTTCATATTTCTTTCCATATTTCTTGCATGAACATGTTACAAATCCTCATCTTTCAATTTCAATTTCAAAAATTTCTTAATCCTAAAAATCTTTTTCTATTTCTTTCAAAATCTTTGTCAAAACTCATATATCTTTTTAATTTCTTTTCAAATCTTTTTCAGAAACCCATCTATCTTTTTAAATTCTTTTCAAATCTTTCTCAACTCATCACACTATCTTTTTAAAATTAGATTTATTTTTTTTTTCAAATCTCTCTCTTATCTTTTCAATTTTAAAATACATCTTTTGCATATCATAACTATCTTTTTTACGAATCATATCTTCTATCATATCTTTTTCAAATTTTTTGAACCCACCCCTCTCCCTTTTAAATTGACATTCAGCCATCCCCTCTCCTCTACCATTTAAAATTGTCTCTCCTTTTCTTCCTTTACTTTCCTTTCTTTTGCTTGAGGACAAGCAAACCACTAACTTTGGTGTGCTTTTCGTGATCACTGAGCCAAGACTCACCAAGATCATGGTTCCTAAGGGAAAATAAACCACCTCAAGAGGCAAGAAAGAGAATATTTCAAAACCACATTGGAATCAAGAGAGGTTCTTAAAATAATGGGTCTGAGGTCAGTAATCCCTGAAGTTAAATTTGATCTGAAAGAAGATGAATATCCGGAGATCCAAGAACAGATTCGAAACACAGGCTGGGAAATTCTAGCTAATCCTGAGACAAAGGTGGGAAGAAACATGGTTCAGGAATTCTACTCAAATCAGTGGCAAATAGATAAACAGAGATTGTCTGGAACCGCCTTCTATACCTTCCAAACTATGGTCAGAGGGAGGATTATCTACTTCCACCAAGACAGCATAAGAGAGATCTTCAAGCTACCTCAACTACAAGATGACCCAGAATCCTTTAACAGGAAAATTATGAATCAAGATAAATTCTTGGACCAAGTTCTAGAGAACATATGCATCCCTGGAGCCGAGTGGGTAACCAACACAAAGAATGTCCCAATTCAACTCAAGAGAGGGGATCTCAAACCAGTTGCTAGAGGCTGGCTGGATTTTATTGGACGTTCCATACTACCCACCAGCAACCGCTCTGAGGTCACTGTTAAAAGAACAATGATGATCCATTGCATTATGATAGGAAACAAAGTGGAAGTTCATCATCTGATTGCTTGTGAGCTTTATACAATTGCAAACAAGAACTCCACTGAAGCCAAATTGGCCTACCCAAGCTTGATTTCTTTGCTATGTAAAAATACTGGAGTAAGAATGGGAGTAGATGAGTATATCTCAGTTGATCTCCCAATCACAAAAAAGTCAATGGAAGGGCAACAAGTTCAAGACATTCCCATCAAAAGGAGGGTGCAAGAGTTCCTCCCAGAAATCCCACAGATTGACTACTGGAACTGCTTAGAAGCATCTATTACCAAGCTGCAAGAAGCTACGGATCAAATAAAAGAAGAACAGCAAAATCCAAATAGCATGCTCTGCAAGCTGCTTAAGGAACAGGAGAAGCAAAGGCATGAACTGCAGGAGCTGAAGCGCCAAAAGCTACCTCTTGAAGGGCCATATACCCCACAAAATGAAGGAGCATCCACCTCCCAAAATAAAGGTTGTTGAGTCCTAATCTTAACTTTGTGATAACTCTGCTATTAGAAAGCTATTTTTAGAGTCATAGGAATAGTAGTAATTAGTGTCCTTATTTTTTGTTTTTAATTTTATCCCCAAGTAAGCTATAATTTATTTTTCTCATCATCATTAAACATGAATAAAATAGCAAATTTTTAGAATAAGGAAGCAATTTTATTTTTGAGTTCTTAATAAGAAAAATTCAAATTATTTATATGTGGTGACAATACTTTTTGTTCTCTAAATGAATGCTTGAACAGTGCATAAATTTTGATAGTGAAGTTTATGAATGTTAAAATTATTGGCTCTTGAAAGATTGAGAAAAAAAAGAGAAATGTTGTTGATAATCTGAAAAATCATAGAATTGATTCTTGAAGCATGAGAAAGCAGTGAAAAAAAAAGAAAGAAAAAGAAGAAAGCAAGCAGAAAAAGCCAATAGCTCTTTAAACCAAAAGGCAAGGGTGAAGAGGATCCAAGGCTTTGAGCATCAATGGATAGGAGGGCCTACAGGCATAAAATCCTGGCCTAAGCGGCTGAATCAAGCTGTCCCTAACCATGTGCTTGTGGCATGCAAGTCCAAGTGAAAAAACTTGAGACTAAGTGGTTAAAGTCGTGATCCAACGCAAAAAGGAGTGTGCTTAAGAACTCTGGACACCTCTAACTGGGGACTTTAGCAAAGCTGAGTCACAATCTAAAAAGGTTCACTCAGTTATGTGTCTGTGGCATTTATGTATCCGGTGGTAATATTGGAAAACATAATGCTTAGGGCCACGGCCAAGACACATCAAGTAGCTGTGTTCAAGAATCAACATGCTGAACTAGGAGAATCAATAACACTATTTGAATTCTGAGTGCCTATAGATGCCAGTCATTCAGAACTTTACAGGATAAATGGAGACGCCAAAACAATTCAGAAGCAAAAAGCTACTAGTCCCGCTCATCTAATTAGAATTTGAGCTTCATGTACACTCAGAGATGCTATTGTCTCTTGATTTTCCTTGTTTTGCCTATTTCATTCATCTAGTTGCTTGAGGACAAGCAACAGTTTAAGTTTGGTGTTGTGATGGGCGAATATTTTATATGCTTTTTGGGGGTATTTTCATATAGTTTTTAGTAGGATTTAGCCACTTTTCAGTATATTTTTATTAGTTTTTGTGCAAAAATTATATTTCTGTACTTTACTATGAGTTTGTGTGTTTTTCTGTGATTTCAGGTATTTTCTGGCTGAAATTGAGGGATCTGAGCAAAAATCTGATTCAGAGGCTGAAAAAAGACTACAGATGCTGTTGGATTCTGACCTCCCTGCACTCGAAGTGAATTTTCTAGAGCTATAGAACTCCAAATGGCGCGCTATTAATTGCATTGGAAAGTAGACATCCAGGACTTTCTAGAAATATATAATAGTTCATACTTTGCGCGAGTTTTGACGACGTAAAATGGCGTCAAAACGCCAGCTCTTTGCCCTTTTCTAGCGTCAAAACGCTAGAACTGGCATAAAAGTTGGAGTTAAACACCCAAACTGGCACCAAAGCTGGCGTTTAACCCCAGGAATAGCCTATGCACGTGAAAGCTCCAATGCTCAGCCCCAGCACACACCAAGTGGGCCCCAGAAGTGGATTTCTGCACCACCTATCTTAGTTTACTCATTTTCTATAAACCTAGGTTACCAGTTGAGTATAAAAACTACTTTTAGAGATTTATTTTGTACCTCATGACATTTTCATATTTTACACTGTATCTCTAGGACATGAGTCTCTAAACTCCATTGTTGGGGGTGAGAAGCTCTGCTGTGTCTCGATGGATTAATGCAATTACTACTGTTTTCTATTCAATCACGCTTGTTTCCATTCTAAGATATTCATTCACACTTAAACGTGATGAATGTGATGATCCGTGACACTCATCACCATTTTCAACCTATGAACGCATGCCTGAAAACCACCTCTGTTATATCTTCGATTGAATGTGTATCTCTTGGGTTCCTGGTTCACGAATTTGAGTACCTCTCCTGACCACAGAGTGTTCGAATTCTTGCATCCAGAGTATTCATGGTATAAGCTAGAATTATTGGTGGCCATTCCTGAGATCTGGAAAGTCTAAACCTTGTCTGTGGTATTCCGAGTAGGATCTGGAAAGGAATGACTGTGACGAGCTTCAAATTCGCGAGTGTTGGGCGTAGTGACAGACGCAAAAGGATCACTAGATTCTATTCCAACATGATCGAGAATCGACAGATGATTAGCCGTGCGATGACAGCGCACATGGACCATTTTCACTAAGGGGATGGGAAGTAGCCATTGACAACGGTGACACCCTAAATACAGCTTGCCATGGAAAGAACCTTGTGTGTGTGAAGAAAAAGACAGTAGGAAAGCAGAGATTCAGAGACATAGCATCTCCAAAACTCTAACCTATTCTCCATTATTGAATCACAAGTACTTTTTATTTCATGTTCTTTTATTATATTGCAAACAAAAAGCCTTTTCATTATTAATCTCCTGACTAAGAGTTACAAGGTAACCATAGCTTGCTTCAAGCCGACAATCTCCGTGGGATTGACCCTTACTCACGTAAGGTATTACTTGGACGACCAAGTGCACTTGCTGGTTAGTTGTGCGGAATTTCAAGTGTGATCACAATTTCGTGCACCAATGACCTATGATTTGAGTAACTTTAACAAAAGAGATGTGTTTAAATGCTTTTATAGATTATTAAAGGAAGCCGGATTTTTATGATTTTGTTAGCTTGTTATTTCAAACTCATTTGATTTCTATAAATAAAAGGAGTTTTTGATTGATGAGTCAGAGACTTTATAACAGCAAGTCATGTAGAAATTCGAGGGTTTGAGAATAAGAAAGTAAGTTTGGAGGTTATGCTTGAAGTTGAACTGTGATTAAAAGAATTGGCTTGTCAAAGAGAGAGAATAGTGATGGAGTATGATTAAGGTGTGGTGATGATCTTTGATTGATTATAGTGATGTGGGATGATGGCTATGATTAACGATGATGGTAATATTATTGATGACATAATTTGAGATTTAATAGGGTGTGAGTTGATGAGATGATAAAAGTAAGGAACGAGGTTGTTGGTCGGCGTTGAATGAATGACCGAGACCCTCGAAGATAGAGAAATCAGAGCGCGACAACGGAAGCGCTCAGAGTAAAAAGACCTTGGAACTGTTATGCGTTGGATATAAAGGCAGACTACGCTCGCGTACTCGCAATAATGGATGGAATTTTCGAGGGCAAAAATTTCTGTTAAGGGGGTAGAATGTAAAACCCGGTCTAACCGAAATTAATTAAATAATAAGTTAAATAGAAGCGAATATGGTTGGAAGATTTAGCAATTGGAATTCGATAATTTAAATATGATATTTGGATTCAGTGAATTTTTTTGAGTCGGAAAACATAGTTTTCTGCGTAAAAGTGTGCAGTGGAATTTTGACCGGCAGTACCGGCTAAGATCTGTCTGGTACTGCAGCTGAGAAAATTGATTATGAATAAATAAGATTAAAAAATGAGGAATTATTTTTAGGGGAGGTAGTTTAAAGTGTGATTTAGAGCGCTAATCTTAAAAGGTTTTGGCCCAAAATTGGGCCAACGGACAAAAATAAGTGAACCGGGTCTAAGTGGGCCTAAGACCTAACATATATAAATATTAGTTATGAGCATTTCAGCTCATTTTAACCTAAAAATAAGAGGAGGGGCGCTGATTTGGGAAGAGAGAAGGGAAGAGAGAAAACCTAACTCTTTTTGATCTTCAAACCACCATAACTTGAGCTACGAAGCTCCGATTGACGAGCCCTTTACGGCCACACGTCGCTCTTCTCATCCTCTACAATTATATCTAGTGGTGAATATTCTATTCATCTCTGCCCAGTTTTCGAAATTCCCCACTATTACACGTTTTGGGTAGTTAGTGTTAAAATCTTGTGATTTTGGGTGTTTAGGGATACTCCAACATGGATTCTAATTGGGTTCTATCCCTACTTCATATGGGCTGAGGTAAGAAGTACTCAAACCCTTGTGATTTATAATTTTTATGAGCCCTAGGTTGATGTATATATGTGAAATTGGTTGTTAGTATATTTGGTGATTTTGATGCACAATTGGGAGGTTGGTGTTGCTTGTGGAGCTTTGGTGAGGCTTGGAGCTAAGGATTGGTAGAGACTTTCTTAGAAGAGGCTTAATTGGTTTGGCTACAAGAGGTACGGTTTAAGTTTCATTTAAGTACCGTGTGATGTGATAAGGATTCCTAGGCTAGATGCCCCTAGGATTAAGTTTAGATTGTGTAAATGGTTGGTGCTAATATGCATAGTTGGTATGTAATGTAAATTAATGATTGGGTTAAGAATTGTGTGGCCTTGTATGCTTGGTGTATTGAGAATTTGATGTATTGGGTAATGAGTATTGATTTGTGGATTATGCATTTAAATTGTGAAATTGGGCCGGAGACCATGAATTTTGGGCCGGAGGCTGGAAAGAGGTAAGAAAGGTAAGTTGATGTGTGCATTGTATGATGACACAAGTGATTGGATGAATTTTAGATAATGAATATATGAATGATTGGGTTGGTTATTGAATAATAAGGTTTGAGGAGTTGAAGTGTGGAATTTGGTAATTTTGGGTGAAATTATGTAGATGAGGTATGTTTGGTTTTGGTTGAGATATATTATGTGGTCATATATGTGATTTTGATTATTGATGCCTTGATGGTATGATGATGCATGAGAGATATGCATGTTGTGATATATGCTTGATGAATGATTAAGGTTGATTTGTGGGTGAAACCATGTGATAGTGAGTATGATATTGATTATGTATAATGATGGTTGATTGGAAATAGTATTGTTGGAAATTGGGATGAGGAATGATGTATGACATGTTAATGTGTTTGTAATTTAGCCATTTGTTCGAAATGGGTAAAAATGGTTCTATGGCAGTTTTATGAATTGTGGTAAAGTGTTAATGTATGAGTTGAGGAGGCTTGATGTTGATTTTGGTATATTTTGATTGATTTCAAAAAGGGTTGAAATTAGCATGCTTTGGTTGATTTTGAAAAAGGTTGAAAATGGCTTGTTTTTGAAAATGGCACTTTGTGATTTTGTATGAAAATATGGCTTTTGGGCATACTTTGACGGGACATAACTTGGACTCCGGATCCCCATTTTGTGCCAAACTCATTTAGAAATAAAATTAGATCCGGGGTATCCACGCCGTTAGAAGAACGGGCAAAAAATGATTTAAAACGAGGAAGTTATGTCCGTTGAAAGATTGGGGGTTTAATTTGTAAATTCTGCAGCTTTTAACATAGAAAAATTTTTAGCAGAATGCCCCCCACGTAGGCGTGCTTGACGCGTACGCGTCGCTTTTCAAGAAGGCACCATCCACGCGTGTGTGTTGATGCGCTGCACCCAATGCCGAGCCATTTTTCACGAGAGTTGTGCCGGAGTTGTGCCAATTTTGTGCGTGGGGCACAAACGCACCCACGTGTACGCATGGTTGATGCGTGCGCGTCCCTTTGCTGTTTTTCCACCCACGCGTACGCGTGGGCGACGCATACGCGTCGATGAACATTGTGGTCATCCACGCGAGCGCGTGGAGGACGCGTACGCGTGGCCTTGTTTTCATGCCAAAGTTGATTTTTTTTTTAGTTTTAAAAGCCAAATCTCATACTTCTAAGCCTCCGATCTCACCCCTTAAGTATTAAATCATTATGATATGCCTAACAATGAGAAAGGAGCTAGGGGATGTGGTAACTTGCGAATGAAGTAAGGGGAAAAGTTATGATCAATGATGATCAAAGATGATTATATGAGATATGGAGGATGACGGTGGAAGTGTCGTGTATGCCATGAGCCGAAGGACTATATTTATTGATAAATGGCTCGTTCTTGATTGAACCATGAGCTGGATGGCTGAGTTATTGCCGGGTATGGCGGAGCCATGTTGATAAATTGGCTAGTTCTGGATTGAACTGTGAGCCGGATGGCTGAGTTTTTCCCGAGTTACGGCAAAGCCATTATTTATTATGGCTGAGTATAAATGCATATATGATTAATGAACGAATGTGGTGAATGAATAATGATGGAAAATATTGAATGTGAGTATGATTGTATTTTCTCTCTGGTTGTAAGGGTGACAGGGCACCGATACCCTCTAATGGCGACAGGGCGCCGATACCCTCTAATGGCGACAGGGCGCAGATACCCTCTAATGGCGACAGAACGCATATACCCTCTAATGGTGATAGGGCACATATTTCCTCTAATGATATTAATGCGTAACAGAAAGACTATGCCCGGGTTAGCTACCGGACACGTCGGGTTGGCTGGATAACCGACAGATGATATCATCAGCCATAGGGCAGGCATTCATTATTTGCATATGTTTGAATTGTTTGGGTTTGGCTATTTGTTTTGGATTTCTACATCATATATGCTATGTTACCTGATTATGTGCTACTTGTTCTACTTGTACCTTATTTGTGTATTACTTGCCTGTATTGCTTGTGTTTGTACAACTGAGAGGCCCCTCATGCTGGTGTCGGTGGATGTTTAGGGCTGTTCTTGATGAGATGAATTGATGATGCGATTGCATGATGATGATGATTATTGAATGAGATAATTTGAGCTCCCTGGGTAGACGCAGTGATGTGGTTTTACTAGCTTCAGGTGAGGGTATGATGTATTGATATAGAATTGCTGAGGCAGAACAACTGGTGATGGTTTTGTTTATGATTCTGAGTCTGATTCTTGGAAGAGTCAGCGAGTTGGGAAATGATGAGCGGATAATTTATACGCTTTTTGGCATTGTTTTTGGGTAGTTTTTAATAAGTTCAAGCTACTTTTAGGGATGTTTTCATTAGTTTTTATGTTAAATTCACATTTCTGGACTTTACTATGAGTTTGTGTGTTTTTCTGTGATTTCAGGTAATTTCTGACTGAAATTGAGGGACTTGAGCAAAACTCTGAAAAAGGCTGACTAAAGGACTGCTGATGCTGTTGGAATCTGACCTCCCTGCACTCAAAATGGATTTTCGGGAGCTACAGAACTCCAAATTGCGCGCTCTCAATGGCGTTGGAAAGTAGACATCCAGAGCTTTCCAGCAATATATAATAGTCCATACTTTATTCGGAAATTGACGACGTAACTTGGCGTTGAACGCCAATTACATGCTGTTGTCTGGAGTTAAACGCCAGAAAAACGTCATGATCCGGAGTTGAACGCCCAAAACACGTCATAACTTAGAGTTCAACTCCAAGAGAAGCCTCAGCTCGTGGATAGATCAAGCTCAGCCCAAGCATACACCAAGTGGGCCCCGGAAGTGGATTTATGCATCAATTACTTACTCATGTAAACCCTAGGAGCTAGTTTATTATAAATAGAACATTTAACTATTGTATTAGGGATCTTTTGAGTCTTTGACCATTCGGTCTTGTGATCACATGGGGGGACTGGCCATTCGGCCATGCCTGAACCTTTCACTTATGTATTTTCAACGGTGGAGTTTCTGCACACCATAGATTAAGGGTGTGGAGCTCTGCTGTACCTCAAGTTTTAATACAATTACTATTACTTTTTATTCAATTCTCTCTTATTCTTATTCCAAGATATTCGTTACACAACACTTTGATGAATGTGATAATCCGTGACACTCATCATCATTCTCACATATGAACGCGCGTGATTGACAACCACTTCCGTTCTACCTTAGGCCGGGCGCATATCTCTTAGATTCCCCAACAGAATCTTCGTGGTATAAGCTAGATAGATGGCGGCATTCATGGGGATCCGAAAAGTCTAACCTTGTCTATGGTATTCCGAGTAGGATCCTGGGAATCCAGAAAGTCTAACCTTGTCTGTGGTATTCCGAGTAGGATTCCGGTATTGAATGACTGTGACGAGCTTCAAACTCCTGAAGGCTGGGCGCGATGACAAACGCAAAAGAATCAATAGATTCTATTCCAACCTGATTGAGAACCGACAGATGATTAGCCATGTTGTGACAGAGCATTTGGACCATTTTCACTGAGAGGATGGGATGTAGCTATCAACCAAGGGTGATGCCTCCAGACGATTAGCCGTGCAGTGACAGCGCATAGGACCATTTTCCCGAGAGGATTGAAAGTAGCCATTGATGATGGTGATGTCCTACATACAGCTTGCCATGGAAAGGAGTAAGAAGAATTGAAGGAAGAGTGAGTAGTGAAGTAGAGTTTCAAGAGGAACACAGCATCTCCATACACCTATCTGAAATTCCCACTATTGATTTACATAAGTATTTCTATCCCTTTTTATTTTCTATTTTATTATTAATTTTCGAAACCATAAACCAATTTAATCTGCCTAACTGAGATTTGCAAGGTGACCATAGTTTGCTTCATACCAACAATCTCTGTGGGATCGACCCTTACTCACGTAAGGTTTATTACTTGGACGACCCAGTACACTTGCTGGTTAGTTGAACGGAGTTGTGAATTCAAATAGAGCCAATTATTGAATTTTATACAAGTACAAAGAGCATGGATCACAATTTCGTCCACCAAGTTTTTGGCGCCGTTGCCGGGGATTGTTCGAGTATGGACAACTGATGGTTCATCTTGTTGCTCAGATTAGGTAATTTTCTTTTCAAAAATCTTTTTCAAAATTTTTCTTTTATTTTTCGTTTTTCTAAACTTTATTTTCGAAAAAATTAATAAAAATCCAAAAAAAATTAGAAAATCATGAAAATCAAAAATATTTTGTGTTTCTTGTTTGAGTCTTGAGTCAATTTTTAAGTTTGGTGTCAATTGCATGCTTTAAAAATTTTCCTTGCATTTTTTTCGAAAATTCCATGCATTCATAGTGTTCTTCATGATCTTCAAGTTGTTCTTGATAAGTCTTCTTGTTTGATCTTGATGTTTTCTTGTTTTGTGTCTTTTCTTGTTTTTCATGTGCATCTTTGCATTCATATTTTCCAAGCATTAAAAATTTCTAAGTTTGGTGTCTTGCATATTTTCTTTGCATTAAAAATTTTTTTCAAAATTATGTTCTTGATGTTCATCATGATCTTCAAAGTGTTCTTGGTGTTCATCTTGACATTCATAGCATTCTTGCATGCATTCATTGTTTTGATCTAAAAATTTCATGCATTGAGTATTTTTGTTATTTTTCTCTCTCATCTTTAAAAATTCAAAAATCAAAAAAATATCTTTTCCTTATTTCCCTCCAAATTTTTGAAATTTTGGGTTGACTTGGTCAAAAATTTTTAAAATTAGTTGTTTCTAACAAGTCAAGTCAAAATTTCAATTTTAAAAATCTTATCTTTTCAAATCCTTTTTCAAAAATCACATCTTTTCCACTTTTTTTTCTATTTTTCGAAAAATTCAAAAATCTTTTTCAAAATATTTTCAAAATCTTTTTCTTATCTTTATATCATATTTTCGAAAATTAGCTAACAATTAATGTGATTGGTTCAAAAATTTGAAGTTTGTTACTTTCTTGTTAAGAAAGGTTCAATCTTTAAGTTCTAGAATCTTATCTTGTAGTTTCTTGTTAGTTAAGTGATGAGCGGATAATTTGTATACTTTTTGGCATTGTTTTTAGTATGTTTTTGATATCTTTTAGTTAGATTTTAGTACATTTTTATTAGTTTTTATTTAAAATTCACTTTTCTGGACTTTACTATGAGTTTGTGTGTTTTTCTGTGATTTCAGGTATTTTCTGGCTGAAATTGAGGGACCTGAGCAAAAATCTGATTCAGAGACCAAAAAGGACTGCAGATGCTGTTGGATTCTGACCTCCCTGCACTCGAAGTGGATTTTCTGGAGCTACAGAAGCCCAATTGGCGCGCTCTCAACGGCGTTGGAAAGTAGACATCCAGGGCTTTCCAGCAATATATAATAGTCCATACTTTGTCCAAGATTTGATGGCCCAAACCCGCAAAGCAATCCGGCCTCAGGAATTCCAGCGTTAAACGCCGGAACAGGAATAAAAGTTGGAGTTAAACGCCCAAACTGGCATGGGAGCTGGCGTTTAACTCCAGAAAAGGTCTCTACACGAATTTCCTTGATTGCTCAGCCCAAGCACACACCAAGTGGGCCCGGAAGTGGATTTTTATGTCATTTACTCATCTTTGTACACCTAGGCTACTAGTTATCTATAAGTAGGACCTTTTACTATTGAGCTTTTATCGAGACTTTGGTAGCTATCTTTGTTTTATGCTATCTTAGACCTCTGGGAGGCTGGCCATTCGGCCATGCCTAGACCCTGTTCTTATGTATTTTCAACGGTGGAGTTTCTACACACCATAGATTAAGGGTGTGGAGCTCTGCTGTACCTCGAGTATTAATGCAATTACTATTGTTCTTCCATTCAATTCCGCTTGTTCTTTTACCAAGATATCACTTGTTCTTCAACATGATGATGGTGATGATTGACGCCCATCACCACTCTCACCTATGAACAAGGTGACTGACAACCATTCTTGTTCTACAAGCATTCGAGGCTTAGTGAATATCTCTTGGATTCTTCGGAGTCTTCGTGGTATAGGCAGGACCTGATGGCAGCATTCAAGAGAATCCGGAAGGTCTAACCTTGTCTGTGGTGTTCTGAGTAGGATTCAATGACTGAATGACTGTGACGTGCTTCAAACCCTGAGGGCGGGGGCGTTAGTGATAACGCAAAAGAATCACTGGATTCTATTCCGCGCCTGATTGAGAACCGACAGATGAATTCCGCTATGCCGTGACAGGACATATGCAATCGCTTTCACTGAGAGGATGGGAGGTAGCTGCTGACAACAGTGAGACCCTACACGAGCTTGCCATGGAAAGGAGTAAGAAAGGATTGGATGAAGGCTGTAGGAAAGCAGAGAGACGGAAGGGAAGGCATCTTCATACACTTGTCTGAAGCTCATACACCAATGATATACATAAGTATCACTATCTTTATCTTCTATGTTATTTTCGTTCATCACCATATATATCTGAGTTTGCCTGACTAAGATTTACAAGATGACCATAGCTTGCTTCAATACTAACAATCTCCGTGGGATCGACCCTTACTCACGTAAGGTTTTATTACTTGGACGACCCAGTGCACTTGCTGGTTAGTTGTGCGAAGTTGTGTAATGCCATGGTATTGAGCGCACCAAGTTTTTGGAGCCATTACCAGGGATTATGAGAGTTGTGAAAAAGTATAGTTCACAATTTCGCCGACCATTAAGTCATTTTAAAAATTAAATCTTTTTATCTCTTATCTTATCTTTTTCAAAATTTTATCTTTTTCAAAATTCGATTTCAAAATATCTTATCTAACTTCTTATCTTCTTACCTTTTTAAAAAAAAAATTTTTTATTTCAAATCTTTTTCAATCAACTAACTAACTTTTTGTTTGTTTCTTATCTTTTTCAAAACCACCTAACTACTTTTCCCTCTCTAATTTTCGAAAATATCTCACCTCTTTTTCAAAAATTCTTTTTAATTAACTAATTGTTTCATGTTTTAATTTTAATTACAATTTATCTCTAATTTTCGAAAATCATTAACCCCTTTTTGAAATTATTTTTCAAATTTTCTTCCTCTTCTCTCCTTCTATTTAATTATTTATTTACTAACACTTCTCTTCACCTCTCTTCATCTAATTATCCGAATCCCCTCTTCCACATTCTTCTCCCCTTTCTTCTTCTACTAACATAAAGGAATCTCTATACTGTGACATAGAGGATTCCTCTTTCTTTTCTTGTTTTCTTCTCTCTCATATGAGCAGGAACAGGGAAAAAGGCACTCTTGCTGAAATTGATCCAGAACCTGAAAGGACTTTGAAGAGAAAATTAAGAGAAACTAAATTACAACAATCCAGAAACAACCTTTCAGAAATTTTCGAACAAGAGAAGGAGATGGCAGCCGAAAATAATAATAATGCAAGGAGAATGCTTGGTGACTTCACAAAGCCAACGTCCAAATTTGATGGAAGAAGCATCTCCATTCCTGCCATTGGAGCCAATAATTTTGAGCTTAAGCCTCAACTAGTTGCTTTAATGCAACAAAACTGCAAGTTTTATGGACTTCCATCTGAAGATCCTTATCAGTTTTTAACTGAGTTCTTGCAGATCTGTGAGACTGTAAAGACGAATGGAGTTGATCCTGAAGTCTACAGACTCATGCTTTTCCCTTTTGCTGTAAGAGACAGAGCTAGAATATGGTTGGATTCACAACCTAAGGATAGCCTGGACTCCTGGGATAAGCTGGTCACAGCCTTCTTGGATAAATTCTTTCCTCCTCAAAAGCTGAGCAAGCTGAGAGTGGATGTTCAAACCTTCAAACAAAAAGATGGTGAATCCCTCTATGAAGCTTGGGAAAGATACAAGCAGCTGACCAAAAGATGTCCATCTGACATGTTTTCAGAATGGACCATATTAGATATATTCTACTATGGTCTCTCTGAATTTTCGAAAATGTCATTGGATCATTCTGCAGGTGGATCTATTCACCTAAAGAAAACGCCTGAAGAGGCTCAAGAACTCATTGATATAGTTGCAAACAACCAATTCATGTACACTTCTGAGAGGAATTCCGTGAATAATGGGATACCTCAGAAGAAAGGAGTTCTTGAAATTGATGCTCTGAATGCCATATAGGCTCAGAACAAAGTGTTGACTCAACAGGTCAACATGATCTCTCAAAATATGAATGGATGGCAACATGCATCCAACAGTACTAGAGAGGCAGCTTCTGAAGAAGCTTATGATCCTGAGAACCCTGCCATGGCAGAGGTTAATTATATGGGTGAACCTTATGGAAACACCTATAACTCATCATGGAGAAATCATCCAAATTTCTCATGGAAGGATCAACAAAAACCTCAACAAGGTTTTAACAATGGTGGACGCAATAGGCTGAGCAATAGCAAGCCATATCCATCATCTTCTCAGCAACAGACAGTGAATTCTGAACAAAACACCTCTAATTTAGCCAATCTAATCTCTGATCTGTCAAAGGCCACTTTCAGTTTCATGAGTGAAACAAGATCCTCCATCAGAAATCTGGAGGCACAAGTGGGCCAGCTGTGTAAGAAAGTCATTGAAACTCCTCCCAGTATTCTCCCAAGCAATACAGAAGAGAATCCAAAAGGAGAGTGCAAAGCCATTGACATAGTCAATATGGCCGAAAGCACAAGGGAGGAGGAGGACGAAAATCCTAGTGAGGAAGACCTCCTGGGACGTCCCTCAAGCAAGAAGGAGTTTCCTATTAAGGATCCAAAGGAATCTGAGGCTCATATAGAGACCATAGAGATTCTATTAAATCTCCTTCTGCCATTCATGAGCTCTGAAGACTATTCTTCCTCTGAAGAGGATGAAGATGTAACTGGAGAGCAAGTTGCTCAATACTTAGGAGCTATCATGAAGCTGAATGCCAAGTTGTTTGGTAATGAGACTTGGGAAAGTGAACCTCCCTTTCTCATTAGTGAACTGGATACCTGGATTCAGCAAATTCTACCTCAAAAGAAACAAGATCCTGGCAAGTTCTTAATACCTTGTACCATAGGCACCATGACCTTTGAAAAAGCTCTGTGTGATCTGGGGTCAGGGATAAATCTTATGCCACTCTCTGTAATGGAGAAGCTGGGGATCATTGAGGTACAACCTGCCTTGTTCTCATTACAACTGGCAGACAAGTCATTGAGGCAAGCTTATGGAATAGTAGAGGACGTGTTAGTAAAGGTTGAAGGCCTTTACATCCCTGCTGATTTCATAATCCTAGACACTAGGAAGGAAGAGGAAGATTGCATCATCCTTGGAAGACCTTTCCTGGCCACAGCAGGAGCTGTGATAGATGTCAACAGAGGTGAATTAGTCCTTCAATTGAATGGGGACTACCTTGTGTTTAAGGCACATGGCCATCCCTCTGTGACAAAAGAGAGTAAGCATGAAGAGCTTCTCTCAGTTCAGAGTCAAGAAGAGCCCACACAGTCAAACTCTAAGTTTGGTGTTGTGAGGCCACAACCAAACTCTAAGTTTGGTGTTGGGACTACACAACATTGACCTGATCACCTTGTGGCTCCATGAGAGCCACTGTCAAGCTATTGACATTAAAGAAGCGCTTGTTGGGAGGCAACCCACTTTTATTTATCTAATTTTATGTTATTCTATTTTATTTTTATTTTGTGTTTTATTAGGTACATGATCATGAGGAGTCACGAAAAAATCATAAAAATTAAAAACAGAATCAAAAATAGCAGAAGAAAAAAATCGCACCCTGGAGGAAGCACAGGCTGGCGTTCAACGCCAGCAAGATGCATCTGGCCGGCATTCAACGCCAGAACAGAGCATCATTCTGGCGCTGAACGCCAGAAACAAGCAACATTCTGGCGCTGAACGCCAGGAATGTGCCCAGAAAAGAAAAGCTGGCGCTGAACGCCAGTAACAAGCATGAAACTGGCATTCAACGCCAGAAACATGCTTTACATGGGCGTTGAACGCCCAGAATGTGCACCACACGGCGTTTAAACGCCAGAATGGTGTGCAAAGGCAATTTACATGCCTATTTGGTGCAGGGATGGAATTTCTTGACACCTCAGGATCTGTGGACCCCACAGGATCACCTCAGGATCTGTGGACCCCACAGGATCCCCACCTACCATATTCCACCTTACCTCCTAATCCTAGTTTTTGTGATTACTCTTCCCCATGTCACACTTCCCAAAACCCTTCACCAATCACCTCAATTCCTCTTCCCACTTACCCCCTTCACCACTCACATCCATCCACTCTTCCCCATGAACCCCACCTACCTTCAAAAATTCAAAACCATTTTCCCACCCATTCCCACCCAAATTGGCCGAACATACACCCTCCCTCTCCCTATAAATACCCTTCCATTCTCCTTCATTTTCCCACAACACAAACCCCTCTTCTACCACTTAGCCGAACCTACACCTCTCCCTACTACCATATTCTCTTCTTCTTCTTCTTCTCTTCTTTCTTCTACTGCTCGAGGGCGAGCAATATTTTAAGTTTGGTGTGGTAAAAGCATAAGCTTTTTGTTTTTCCATTACCATCAATGGCACCTAAGGCTGGAGTATCCTCTAGAAAAGGAAAAGGGAAGACAAAAGCTTCCACCTCCGAGTCATGGGAGATGGAAAGATTCATCTCCATGAGCCATCAAGACCACTTCTATGATGTTGTGGCAAAGAAGAAGGTGATCCCTGAGGTCCCTTTCAAGCTCAAGAAAAATGAGTATCCGGAGATCCGACATGAAATCCAAAGAAGAGGTTGGGAAGTCCTAACCAACCCCATGCAACAAGTCAGAATCTTAATGGTTCAAGAGTTCTATGCCAATGCATGGATCACTAGGAACCATGATCAGAGTATGAACCCGAGTCCAAAGAATTATCTCACAATGGTTCGGGGGAAATACTTAGATTTTAGTCCGGAAAATGTGAGGTTGGCGTTTCACTTGCCCATGATGCAAGGAGATGAACGCCCCTACACTAGAAGGGTCAACTTTAATCAAAGGTTGGACCAAGTCCTTATGGACATATGTGTGGAAGGAGCTCAATGGAAGAGAGACTCCAAAGGCAAGCCAGTCCAACTAAGAAGACTGGACCTCAAGCCTGTGGCTAGAGGATGGTTGGAGTTCATTCAACGCTCCATCATTCCCAGTAAAAACCGATCTGAAGTTACTGTGGATCGGGCCATCATGATTCATGGCATCATGATTGGAGAGGAAGTAGAAGTTCATGAGGTCATCTCCAATGAAATCTACAAAATAGCCGACAAGCCTTCACCCATGGCACGGCTAGCTTTTCCTCACCTTATTTGCCATCTATGTTACTAAGCTGGAGTTATCATAGATGGAGACATTCTCATTGAAGAGGATAAGCCCATCACCAAGAAGAGGATGGAGCAAGCAAGAGAGACCCTTCACGGTTCTCAAGAGATGCATGAGGAAGCTCATCATCAAGAAATCCCTGAGATGCCTCAAGGGATGCACTTTCCTCCCAACAACTATTGGGAACAACTCAACACTTCCTTAGAAGATTTGAGCCACAATATTGAACAACTAAGGGTGGAACATCATGAGCACTCCATCATTCTCCAAGAAATAAGAGAAGATCAAAGAGCAATGAGGGAGGAGCAACAAAGGCAAGGAAGGGACATAGAAGAGCTTAAGAACATCATTGGTCCTTCAAGAAGAAGACGCCACTAAAGGTGGATTTATTCCTTGTTCTTTATTTCTTTCTGTTTTTGGTTTTTAATGTTGTGTTTATCTATGTTTTGTGTCTTTACTTCATGATCATTAGTATGTAGTAAATATGCCTTAAAGCTATGAATAAATTCCATTAATCCTTCACCTCTCTTAAATAAAAAAATGTTTTAATTCAAAAGAACAAGAAGTACATGAATTTCGAATTTATCCTTGAATTTAATTTAATTATATTGATGTGTTGACAATACTTTTGTTTTCTGAATGAATGCTTGAACAGTGCATATGTCTTTTGATCTTGTTGTTTATGAATGTTAAAATGGTTGGCTCTTGAAAGAATGATGAACAAAGAGAAATGTTATTGAGGATCTGAAAAATCATGAAATTGATTCTTGAAGCAAGAAAAAGCAGTGAACAAGAAGAAGCTTGCGAAAAAAAAAAAGTGGCGAAAAAAAAAATAGAAAGAAAAAGAAAAAGCAAGCAGAAAAAGCCAATATCCCTTAAAACCAAAAGGCAAGGGTAAAAAGGATCCAAGGCTTTGAGCATCAATGGATAGGAGGGCCCAAGGAAATAAAATCCAGGCCTAAGCGGCTAAATCAAGCTGTCCCTAACCATGTGCTTGTGTCATGAAGGTCCAAGTGAAAAGCTTGAGACTGAGTGGTTAAAGTCGTAATCCAAAGCAAAAGAGTGTGCTTAAGAGCTCTGGACACCACTAACTGGGGACTCTAGCAAAGCTGAGTCACAATCTGAAAAGGTTCACCCAGTTATGTGTCTGTGGCATTTATGTATCCGGTGGTAATACTGGAAAACAAAGTGCTTAGGGCCACGGCCAAGACTCATAAGTAGCTGTGTTCAAGAATCAACATGCTTAACTAGGAAAGTCAATAACACTATCCGAAATTCTAAGTTCCTAGAGAAGCCAATCATTCTAAACTTCAAAGGAAAAAGTGAGATGCCAAAACTGTTCAGAAGCAAAAAGCTACAAGTCCCGCTCATCTAATTATAATTAATATTCATTGATATTTTGGAATTTATAGTATATTCTCTTCTTTTATCCTATTTGATTTTCAGTTGCTTGGGGACAAGCAACAATTTAAGTTTGGTGTTGTGATGAGCGGATAATTTATACGCTTTTTGGCATTGTTTTTAGGTAGTTTTTAATAAGTTCAAGCTACTTTTAGGGATGTTTTCATTAGTTTTTATGTTAAATTCACATTTCTGGACTTTACTATGAGTTTGTGTGTTTTTCAGTGATTTCAGGTAATTTCTGACTGAAATTGAGGGACTTGAGCAAAACTCTGAAAAAGGCTGACTAAAGGACTGCTGATGCTGTTGGAATCTGACCTCCCTGCACTCAAAATAGATTTTATGGAGCTATAGAACTCCAAATGGCGCGCTCTCAATGGCGTTGGAAAGTAGACATCCAGAGCTTTCCAGCAATATATAATAGTCCATACTTTACTTGGGAATTGATGACGTAACTTGGCGTTGAACGCCAAGTACATGCTGCTGTCTGGAGTTAAACGCCAGAAAAACGTCATGATCCGGAGTTGAACGCCCAAAACACGTCATAACTTGGAGTTCAACTCCAAGAGAAGCCTCAGCTTGTGGATAGATCAAGCTCAGCCCAAGCATACACCAAGTGGGCCCCGAAATTGGATTTATGCATCAATTACTTACTCATGTAAACCCTCGGAGCTAGTTTATTATAAATAGAACATTTAACTATTGTATTAGGGATCTTTTGAGTCTTTGACCATTCGGTCTTGTGTTCACATGGGGGGGCTGGCCATTCGGCCATGCCTGAACCTTTCACTTATGTATTTTCAACGGTGGAGTTTCTGCACACCATAGATTAAGGGTGTGGAGCTCTGCTGTACCTCAAGTTTCAATACAATTACTATTACTTTTTATTCAATTCTCTCTTATTCTTATTCCAAGATATTCGTTGCACAACACTTTGATGAATGTGATGATCCGTGACACTCATCATCATTCTCACATATGAACGCGCGTGATTGACAACCACTTCCGTTCTACCTTAGGCCGGGCGCATATCTCTTAGATTCCCCAACAGAATCTTCGTGGTATAAGCTAGATAGATGGCGGCATTCATGGGGATCCGGAAAGTCTAACCTTGTCTGTGGTATTCCGAGTAGGATCCTGGGAATCCGGAAAGTCTAACCTTGTCTGTGGTATTCCGAGTAGGATTCCGGTATTGAATGACTGTGACGAGCTTCAAACTCCTGAAGGCTGGGCGTGATGACAAACACAAAAGAATCAATGGATTCTATTTCAACCTGATTGAGAACCGACAGATGATTAGCCGTGGTGTGACAGAGCATTTGGACCATTTTCACTGAGAGGATGGGATGTAGCTATCAACCAAGGGTGATGCCTCTAGACGATTAGCCGTGCAGTGACAGCGCATAGGACCATTTTCCCGAGAGGATTGAAAGTAGCCATTGATGATGGTGATGCCCTACATACAGCTTGCCATGGAAAGGAGTAAGAAGGATTGAAGGAAGAGTGAGTAGTGAAGTAGAGTTTCAAGAGGAACACAGCATCTCCATACACCTATCTGAAATTCCCACTATTAATTTACATAAGTATTTCTATCCCTTTTTATTTTCTATTTTATTATTAATTTTCGAAACCTTAAACCAATTTAATCTGCCTAACTGAGATTTGCAAGGTGACCATAGCTTGCTTCATACCAACAATCTCTGTGGGATCGACCCTTACTCACGTAAGGTTTATTACTTGGACGACCCAGTACACTTGCTGGTTAGTTGAACGGAGTTGTGAATTCAAATAGAGCCAATTATTGAATTTTATACAAGTACAAAGAGCATGGATCACAATTTCGTCCACCAGGAAACATGTGAAACATGAATTAGATTTAGCACTCCCTTATGACATTTGCCTATTCATGGATTAGCGAGAACCTAGGATGGATTGGTGAAGAAGTTTAGGATGCTTAGTGAGTTTTTATTGTAGTGCATTATATTTATTTGGCACTTTTACAGTACTAGGAACCCATGGGCCCGGGGTTCTCATTCCGTATATATCTCTTATTTTTCAGATACAGGTCCAGGTGCTCAGAAGTGAGCTGTGATTCGTCTGAGAGACGGCGAAGATTTTTATTTTCTCTACTTTGTGTTTTGCTTAGAATCTCTCCACCTTTGTTTTGAAAAGATTATATTATGTATTGAACTCTTTTGAACTTGCCTATAGAGGCTCTCATGTTTCCTTTGGGAGAGATTAGGATATACTGTTGTCAACTACTTTCATACTATACCCTAGCCAGCCTAAACTTCGCGGGTCGCGACTAGTGGCTATTTACTTATATTATATATATCTATCTGTTATCTATCTCTTAATTTCCTTTATGCCTTGTCCGTATATCGCTTTCGGCTTCACGGTTTATCCTTTTGTTGTCAAAACGTGAGTGATACGTCTTCGCGATTTTATTTCTACTCTTTTCAGACTTCTCGATTAATACTCTTGTCGAAATTACCTATATTTATATATTAAAAATCCACCTGAGTCGTACCACCGTAATATCATTGACTTATGACTCGAGCATAAGGATTTGAATATTAGGGTGTTACATTTTCAACGCGCGCATGAAAGGTGACTCTTCGAATGAATGTTGATTTTCTAGTGCATTTGCCACGTCCGCGACATCTGCCTCCATGGTGTCATCAGCTTCATCATCATTTTCATTTGGATCAAGAACTTTATAGTTGCTTTTGAATTTATCTTCCCTGTCACTGTTGTAATCTCTCCATTTGATATTTTGATCGGCTTTAGATTGTTCAAACTCAATATACAGCTCGAGAAATAAAAAATGTGATCAAGTTTCATAACAGATTGAAAAATCTCTTGTATACTCGTCTCGTCTTTGATATACTTCATTTGAAAATGAATGAACCCACCAAACACTGATACAAGATGACAATACAAAATACTCGATACCCTTTTTGATATATGTGGATCTATCCTTTCACAAGGAACACTTTTTAATTTTTCAAATGAAAACGTAAAAGGAACAATAAGATCACAACGATTTTCATCACTCTCTCAATGTTTGTAATAAAATCTGACCATGATAATACAATTTTAACATAACTCTATCTTCTATTTTAAAAAAAAAACAATGTTACTCTCTTTTCACTGGTTCATATTACAAATCAGACCCTCAGTGGTATTTTTTTGAAATTTAAATTTTTTTTACTCACAATTCTGACCCACCGATTTAGACTTTCTGAACTTTTTTCATTTTTTTTTATCACAAAACTGACTCACCAATTTGTTTACATTTAAAATAAAAAAGGTTAATTAACTTGGGTTGGTCGAGTGGTGAGCTCACTCGTCCGCTTAACCAAGTGTCAATGGTTCGAATCTCACCTTGTACATGTAGCAACCCATTGGCCAGCGGCAGACCCTTATTGAAGTTCAGATCTGCGATAGATTAGTTTTTAGCCTGTTTGGGTTGCGGGATACCACTGTGGACAACAAAAAATAAATAAAAAATAAAATAAGATTTAATTATTCTGTTGATCCTTATAATATCACCAAATAATATCACCAAAATTTCAATTAGGTGTTTATACTTTTTTTCTTTTCAATTGAATTTCTACACTACTTTTTATTTTGTAATCAGATCCTTCTTAGTGTAAAAATGTTAAAGTTAACCGAATATTTCTTCGCAAATTGAAGATATCTATTATTAAGAATCTAATTAGATTTTTTATTACATATTTTTTAGGATAAATATTCTATTCATTTTAATATTTTTTTACATGAAAAAAACCTAATTACAAAATTAAAAATAGTATAAGGATCCAATTTAAAAAAAAATATAAAAACCTAATTACAAATTTAATAAAATTATAAGAACTAATAGAATTATTAAACTTAAAAAAAAAACACCCAACACAAATGAAAGGCTCTAGCCTCCCTGAATTTGAATTCTTCGTTGTACAAATCGGACCCTAAATTTTTTTTAACATGCCAAATATGTGCCTTTGATTTTTATTTTATAATTAAAAAAAAATTCTTCTTCATACCTATAAAAAAATACACAACTATCCCATAACTCATTATAACACAAATATATTTTTCATTACTAAAACAAAGGCCGTACCGTGGATATCACTATTCTTTATTTATTCAAAACACATTTTTTTTTATCTTATGCATGTAGAGTTATAAACATAAAAATTATATTTTGATATATTCCAACAGTTTTTATAAATATAAATTTTAATTTAGAATAATTTTTACCAAATTAATATTTGCATAAAAATCATGTTATATTATAATTTTTTATTATTATATCAATATAAAATTAGAATTTATTGATATATTAGTAGAAAAAATTTTAAAATGTATATTTAACTGTTAAAAAGAAGTTATTCAATTGTTTGGATTAACAAAAGAAATTAATAAAATAATATAAAAATAACAACATTATACGTAATTGTATTGAAGGATTTGTATAAAAATTCAAATTTTAATGTGCACTTATGAGAAGATCAGCTAAATAAGTCAACCTTCTCTACTTACAAGGCTCAAGCTCCCTCTACTTATGAGTCACATGCACATTACGCACTCTACAAGACAAAAATTACTCACCGTAGAGTTGGGATAGTAATGAGACGGATGTGGACAGTTTTTTGCTCAATTCAACTCCTATTTGTCTTATAATAATCTACATAGAATTTGTAGTTTTTTATTTATGCATAGAATGAAAATTTGATTTGTCTTTGTTAGTATCCGTGTCGTCTCTGTAGGTATTCGGTCCACCCTCTATTATTATTAAAATCTAATAAATAAATTTAAAATTTAAAATTTATATAATTATAATATAAATTAAAATAAAAATTTTATAATAATATAATATTATTATTTATTTTATTAATTATTTTATATATATTACATACATATATTATATATTATATATTAAAATTATATATATTATATTTATCATATACCAAAAGCAGATATTATCTAAATTCAATTCTACTCTTTCCATCTAAAATTTCATCCTGTCAAAATCCGTTTCGTATCGAAAACGAGTAAATATCCGTCCCGATCGTATAAGAGCGGAATAAATACCCATATTTATTTTATCTCAAAATTTTTCCACATCACCACCTTAATATATACGGGCCTGCTACACATACAAGCAAAAAGACCCTTATAATATATACGGGCCTGCTACACATACAAGCAAAAAGACCCTACAAGTTTTACAAGTTTCCAATTCACACATCATTCACACGCGCACTCATCTCACTTTGAATGGAGCGTAAATTACACGCGTCCCACTCAAACGGTTTCTCTTCGCAAATAGCGCTCCTTAATGGCGCACTCTTCCACTTCTCCAACCCGTTCAAAGAAAACACAAACCGTTCATTTTCGAGCAACATTCCAAACTGCAGAGATAGCACTTGTCGCGAAGATAAGAACTCTCCATCAACACAACGTAGAACTCTCGATCAAGAATCTCAAGAAAAAATGAAGTTATAATACTCAAGGTACGTTATGTTACTATTTCACTCATATTCTATATTTTCCAGATTTCAAAAACGAAGAACTAGGTTTTACTGTTCTTCTACATTCTTCTAGGTTTTACTGTTCTTGTTCCAAGTCTCATTTTACAGTTTTTAATATTCTATTTGTTCTACGTTTTACTGTTATTCTTGGTTCTAGGTTATAGTGTTCTCCTTAGTTGTTCTAGGTATTACTGTAGTTATTTTTCTAGTTCTTCTGGTAATTGATTGTTTGGAATATAATGCGTAATTTGCTGGGTGTATATGGAGTAACTTGTTGGGTGTATATCACATACTTTGTTGGGTGTATATTTCTGAACTGATATACTGTAATATATTCAACAGTTGCACTGTTCTAATATTTGATTGTCCATGGGTGTATATTACTTGACCTTGTAATGTTGCTTGTCCTTGTATATTAATGCTTGTTTGAGTGATATCTGACTGATATCTATGGGTGTATCTGACTCATATCTATAGGTGTATCTTATTTATATCCTTGGGTGTATCTTGCTGATATCTATGGGTGCATTTTTCTGAACTAATATACTGTAATATATATTCAACAGTTGCACTGTTCTAATATTTGATTGTCCATGGGTGTATATTACTTGACCTTGTAATGTTGCTTGCCCTTGTATATTAATGCATGTTTGAGTGATATCTGACTGATATCTATGTGTGTATCTGACTCATATCTATGGGTGTATCTTATTTATATCCTTGGGTGTATCTTGCTGATATCTATGGGTGTATTTTTCTGAACTGATATACTGTAATATATATTCAACAGTTTCACTGTTCTAATATTTGATTGTCCATGGGTGTATATTGCCTGACCTTGTAATGTTGCTTGCCCTTGTATATTAATGCATGTTTGAGTGATATCTGACTGATATCTATGGGTGTATCTGACTCATATCTATGGGTGTATCTTATTTATATCCTTGGGTGTATCCTACTGATATATATGAGTGTATTTTTTATTTCAGAAAAAATGGCAGCCAGAAACCAAGTTGGAAGAAATGTAAGTGTGCTTAGATGAAATAAATGTCAACTAGGTAAATGTGTTTAAAAAGTAAATAATTCTGTATTACATTTCTCAATTAACATGGTTGATTAAACAGAATATTCTTTTTAACTGTAGGACGAGGTGGACCACTTTAGAGTGGAATATGCTTCCAGGATTCTATTCCATGACATGAATCTAGACAAAGCTGAAGCCATTAGGAAAGTAATGCAATAAGACTGTCCAAGCCATCCTCGTTTTTATTGAATCCATATTGTCAGATAGATTCTAAGGATATTGACACTGTTTAATGTAAATGTTATAGAGTCCTGTAACAAATTGAACACATGCTGTAAAAATTTTCCAATTATAGTTCTGTTTATTGTAAAATTTCTTTCAATAATTAAAATCTTTCTGCTATATTCAAAATGTATGAATTACAGGTACTATAGTATGAAGGAAAAAATCAAACCAAATATACATCCATAACTTGCCATTTTTTACACCCAAAGAACGTTGAATATACACCAAAAAATCTATCCCCCTGATGCTTTATCCCTAAAACCCTAAACACGAAACACTTAAAACCTAAACCCTAACTCGTACCCCGTAAACCATAAAACCCTAAACCCTTAAACCATTGTAAAAAAAAATAAACAGTATTTTATAACATAGAGATCCTTTGCGTGCTTCTCATCCCTGTCCAGAAGTGGTGATCCAGATAGATTGGAACCCATATATGACGGTCTTCATAGAGATCTGCAGAATACACCCAAACACATACTATAAATACACCCGAAGAAAATTAAATTTACACCTCTGCTGCAGATTTTAAACAAACATTACCTGAAAGCCACTTGTTGTCCACAAGACCAAAATTCAGCAGAAATTCATTCCAATTCCTATCAAATGAGTCTTTACTATGAGAGTTCCAAACAACTTCGCTCATTTTTTGTTCAATTTCTGCATGTCCCTTGTACCCGTTTAATTTGCTTGGATTCTTCTTCATGATGTGCCAAATACACCAACGGTGAATTGTTGTTGGCATACAGGCCTCTAAAGCCCTTTTCATTGATGCGCATTGATCTGCGAAAAATCCTTTCGGAGCATTTCCTCCCATGCAACGAAGCCAACATTGAAATAACCATTTGAATGATTCAATTTCTTTGTTTTTCATCAAAGAGCATCCAAGAAGTGTTGACTGACCGTGGTGATTCACCCCGACAAAAGAACCACAAACCAAATTATACCTGAAACAGATTACCATAGTGCAGAATGAAAAATCATTACGTACACCCAACAAATGCTTTGTATACACCCAAAAAACACCCAATATACACCTCTGTGGCAGATTCATAAAACACATTAATTTAGAATCATAAAAAGGGACAATTTATTACCTGTTTGTATTGTATGTGGTGTCAAATGAAATAACATCTCCGAAATACTAGTTCCTGTAAAATTTTCTAGCATCTTCAAGGGTGGTAAAGGTCATTCCAACCTTCGGAATAAACTGGTCATTAACAACAGAGAGAGGCTGCAGAATACACCATGTCAAAAACTATAAATACACCCAATCATTGGTAATATAATACACCTGAACGGCACCAACTCAACCAAAATGACAATAAAAGCCATAAGCTGTAAACACACAGCCTGCAGAATACACCATGACGAAAACTAAAAACACACCCAATCATGTCTCATATAATACACCCGAACGACAACAACTCAGCTAAAATAACAGAAAAAGCCATAAATGTAAATAAACCCACACTACCGAAACAAATACACCCAAAGAAAGCTCTGATCTACACCCGAGCGTCTGCTATAAATTCCAGATAATCAATCAAATACATTACATTCAATCCACATATTTATGTTGACGCGTTAGTCTCACAGTCAATGTTCACGAATTATTCAGCTACACAATGCTATACAAATTACTGCAACAAAATTCAGAGTAAACGTATGTAAATCAAACCTCAGGAACTTCGTTAGATTCAAATTCATAATCCACTTCCTCCTGATTCAGCTGAGAATCTGAGGTTGAATCATCCATTATCTTCAAAACGAATCCAAACTTTGATTTCAGTAAACAAAAATCAATAGAAAACGAAGCTAGAGTTAGAAAGAGAGAAGAACAAGAAGAAGAAGAACGAGAAGAAGAAGAACGAGAAGAACGAAGAAGAAAACAAATCTAAAAATAAGGAGAGAAGAACGAGAAGAAGAAGAACGAGAAGAAGAAGAACGATAAGGAGAACGAAGAAGGAAACAAATCTTTTAAATTTGGTAGTTACATATACACGGGATCTTTATATAGCGCGTGTATTAGACGTAGGGCATGCAGCGCGTTTTGTGGGTTTATTGCTTAATGAACTTGTAAAGCATACAAGCCCTAATGACTTGTATGTAGAGCCTTTTCTGTAATATATATTCTTATTTCGTTTTTTAAGAAATTTATATAAACGATTCCTTAGTATTTAAGACAATCTGTATGAATATTCTAGCTCATATACAAAACTTTTCGTTAAGGTTTGTAATCAGAACACCCCCCCCCCCCCCCCCCCATGCATTCAATGCTTTAAGATCTTCAAGTTCACAAAATCTTTGAAAATATTGAAAAAGACAGTGACGCATGCAGCTTGGCGTTCTGGTAAGTGAATTGCTGTAATTAGGAGCATCATTCTGTTTCAATCATGGCACAATTGAAAAGACAGTTTTATCGTACTATATGCACTAGACCGCTCCACTTGCACTATTACCTACTAAACCGTTCACACTTTTGCTTTGATCATCACATGCATCAGACATCAGTATTCAATATTCTACATCCTTCTGTCAGCTACACAAACATAAGTGATAAAATTACCAGTGTTTTTTCAGGTACATAAAATAAAAACAATATTTTAATTATCCTTGTATTTCGTTTTAAAAAATTAATATTGTCATATTTTTTATTATAAATAAATAAACTACAGCAGTAAACTCTATATATAAATCGCGACTGTTGAAAGAAGCTTATTCTAATATATATATCGCAGCAACTTGTCAAGATTTACAAAAATGCATATAAATCTATGATTTTTAAATAAATTAATTAATTCCATATTTACACTTATATACAATTTTAAAATTATTTGCATTCTTTCACTTTATTTCTGATTTTGTTGTCATTGCAAACAAAATATGTAAAAGAGAGTAGTTTTGATACTTGAGAAGATTTAATACGTACGTTATGTTATTGTTTGTTTGTGTATGTTTTGTAAGCTAATTTTGATGCTCGTCAACATCAGAAATAAAAAATTTATTAATTATTCGTGAATTGTATAGATGTTTGGTAAAAACTAAAAACAGAAAAAAAAATAAAAGAATATATTACTTAATTGATAAATTAGTTCATCTAATATTAATTCTTTTAATTTTTATAGTTATTATAGAGCGATAACTTTTAGCAATAAATTAATAAAGACAAGATTAAGAAGGCTAATTTTTTAGTAATAAAAAAATTGTGTAATCTAATATCATGGTAAATTAATGTATTTTTTTTATATGGATTTTATTTATTTATTTAAAAATAAATAAATTGGACTCTCAAATTTCTCAAAACTGATGGTCAGATTTTTATAATACACAAATCGAAAGGTCTGATTTGTAATGAAATAAAAATTTATTACGTAAAATAAATCGGAATAAAATACAAATTTGCTCAGATTTGTAAATTTTTAAAAATAAAAAAATAAAAATTACAAATCTGACCATTAAATTTGTGGTATTTATATATACAAAAAAATACAAAATATCCATATTATTAGGAAACACTAGATAAACTCCAACACAAAAATAAAAAGCAGATTAAAAAACAAAATGGAGGATGACTTTTTGAAAAATAGTTTGGTTATTTAAATTAAAAAAAATTGTTAAAAAGTTTAATTTTGATTCAATTATTAAAGATTTTAAATCATTTAAAATTCGAAGAATACTATTATAAATTATTTTATATTTTTTATTGATAAAAATATTTATTATTATCATATTGATAACAAATTTAAAAAATAATTATATTTATAAATTTTATTTTAATATAAATATTATTATATACTTTTTATGTTAAATTATTTACTCCTTCAAAATTTTTCTTCAAACTAGCTCCGCCACTGGTAAGCTCCGCTTTTACTATAGGCTAATCCTTGATGACATTGAAGGGGCGCTTTAGTGGTCATAGCTAGAGAGCTTAGTGTATGTTTTCCTCTTTTATTGGGTCGAACTATTACGAACAATGTAAAAAACATACATATATTTAGTATATTTATTTTGTTTACAGTCACAATAGAATCAGTAATAATAAAATGTAAAAAAGTGTACGAATATAAATAATTTTAAGAATATATACAAATGTAAAAATAGAATTTAATTTATTTAAAATAATTTATATACGAACTTTGATGTGATGAAATTAAACTATTATTTTTAAAATAAATTAACAATATTAGCTCTTGATGATGAGTTGATGACCTTGTGAGAAATAGAGTAAATATACATGGAAAGTTAGGGAGATGGAAGATGGCGTGGTATGAGATGTTTGGGCGAAAAAAAACAAAGCATGGACCATTGTCTTCGGCCGAATGCTACAACTCATCGCCTTTGGACCAACGCTTGTTTACCCACACCACCTTTTAGTACACACATATTATTACCTATCTTAATCGTAAAAGTTTCAGGAAAAAAAAAAAAGAAGATATTATTATCTATCCTCATATTACTAATGCCAAATTGATATATAACCCACGACGTGGTAAATATTTGCGTGCTTTCGCTTGGTTTTAAATTTTGACTTAGCTAGAGGTTTGAGCATATTGAAAATAATAGAAAAATTATAATCATATTAAGTGTACATTAAAATTAACTACTAAAATCAGTTATTAATATAAAATATATGTTAAAAGATAAATATATATTAAAAATAATTTGAACAATATATGTATTTCATAATTTTTATCTTTTTATTGCTGTTGATACTGATTGAGCTTGTTGTAATTATAATGATAAAAGAGGTTCATCTTCACATGCTGGTATCTCGAAACAGATGATAATTTTGCTCTTTTTATTCTTTTTTTTCTGTTTAAATATTTCTAAATTTCAGTTTAGGGATTCGATTACTTGCTCTAAGCTTGTTCCACGATTCTACTCTATTTGTGATTTTTTTGTGAATAAATGTATTTGCTTTAGTTTGAAATCAATAATATTTTATCTCAATTTGAGATTGAACTATTTATATCAACCTATTAGTGTAGCGATCTTCAATTTTAAAAACATAAATATAAATAAGTTATAATTTATTTCATAAATTAGAGTTTTTTATTTTTAAAAATTATTTTGTTATCAATAATTGAACTAATTTTATAACTATTTGAATTCAATTAAATTCATATTATATATATATATATATTATGAAATATTTTACATAATTAAAACTATAATTCTAGTTATTTATAAGAAATGAAATTTATATGTATATTTTAATTTGAGTAATTGATATTTTAATTTAAAAATAGAGTTTAGATAATAATATTATTATCGAGTTCGATAGCTGCTAATATAAGTAAATATCGGTATTTTTATTCAACTTAGTTTTGCTAATTCTTCACCAAATATCTTTTACTTTTAAATTAATAATGTCATTTAGATTAATAACTTATATATCATTAACTGTATATATAAACTATTATTATTATTATTATTATTATTATTATTATTATTATTATTATTTGATTTACCTATTTTCGATTACCTAATCTATGCTCTCGTTTATATATATATCATTATTATTATCTACTAAAGACTATGCATATACGTATTAATGTACTTCAATCATTAATTCATTATATATAAATATGTCTACTAAAGTTTATCACTATCCTTATGTATATATAATAAAGAAAGCCTAAGGCGGCTTACTAATTAATTAATTAATATATATATATTCAGCTTATGCGAGAGAAAAAGAGAAAGAAAGCGGAAGGGAGAAAAGAGCGTAACTGCGAAAGAACGTAAATTCCCACTAAATTTTTAGCTTTGATTTTTTGCAATTCGTAATTCCAATAAAAAATTTAATTCGGTAAAAGTATTCGTATTCTCCTCCTCTACATGTTGGCACCATCTTTAGTCAGTGGAAGTTGACGGTGACGTAGCTCCTCTATTCCTTAAGTTCGGCCAACTGGAGTTTTAGGAGGCATAAATGATTCTGGACATTTTCTTTTTCGATAGCTCGGTCAGAAGGCTTCTCCAAAGCTTCTAATATTTTGATTCCGTACGAAGGTATGGTTTTGGTTTCTCGTAGTTAATGTTTAATGTCACGTGAAAACTTAGGCTAAAAGACCTTAAGATAGAAATGGACTGAATGTATAATTGATGGATTGTGTACATGAATTAGAATGTGTAGTTTAGCTGTTGTTAATAATTTGCTGTTGAAGTTGGTTGGTTTTCGAAAAAGATTTAATATTGGTATTTGTTTGATTTTGAAATAAATTGTTACTGGAAATGACTTGAAGGACTGAGAGGTGTTTGATTTGATAGTTGGGACCCTTGAAGGGTGGCAGAAATTTGAATTTTAGAGGAGATACTGCCAAAGTTTCTATAAGAATTGGAGTTTTGGTTTGAGGTGTTATTTTAAAAAGAGATTATTATGTGGCTTGTGTATTTGAGACTATTTGTTGACCCTCTGTCGCAAGATATGACCGGGCAGTTTAACTCCCCGGATTCCCCCATGGGCATGCATATATATATATATATAATATATATATATATATATATATATATATATGAATATTGAATATTATATTTGAGCTTGGAGTTTGACTCCATGGAACATTATTAAGCTTCGAGTTCGACTCCATGGAATACTATATTATTGAGCTTGGAGTTTAACTCCATGGAATACTATATCATTGAGCTTGGAGTGTGACTCCATGGAATATTATTGAGCTTGGGGATGCGCGCACAGAGGGACTGTCCAATGGTTAACTACCAGGACATGTCGGGTTGGCTGTATAACCGACAGATGAGACTCATCAGTCATAGGACAGGCATACATTATATGCATTTGTTTGCTTTGTTTGAGTGTGCATTATTTTAGCTTGCTTAACTGTTAAATTCTGCTTATCTGCTACTTGTTCTACTTGTTGTAAATGCTTCTCTATTTGTGTTTTTCTTGTCTGTAATGTTGGTCTATGCAACTAAGAGGCCCCTTATCTGACGGAGGAATGACGAGGGCTATTCCACCAGGGATTCGAAGAACTGGAGGAGTCAGAAAGTGAAGTATTAAGTTAAAGTTAGATTCAGAACTAGAATACATTAGATAACTTACCTAACTTTTGGTTTAGTTTATTTTCCTTAAGAATGATTTTGAGTGTCGGAGTTTTAGGAATGCCTTTGGCTTTCCCAGGACCTTTTATATTAACTATGCGGGCACTTTTACCATACTGAAAACCTCTGGTTCTCATCCCATACTATGTTGTTGTTTTTCAGATGCAGGTCGAGAGATACCTCGTTGAGCATCTGGGTATCCTCCTTACAAGCGAAGAACTACCTTCTTGACTGTCATATTTTGATTTTGGGCTATCTATACATGTTTATAGAATCTCCACATGTACATTTTGAGTTTTGTCCCTCCTAGAGGTCGACTTGGAGATATAAGAATTTATTTTGTAGTTTGAGTTTACAGGAATATATATATATATATATATATATATATATATATATATATATATATATATATATATATATATATATATATATATACTCTGGCCGGCCTTAGCTTCGCAGGTCGAGTCTGGAGCTAAAAAAACTCTGATATGTATATTTGATCTTACCTGTCTATTTTATGAATATCCATGCGAGTGTGACACGATTTTCTATTTATCATTTTTGTTTAGCTTATCCTTCAAGGCTCCTAGATATTATTTCATCCAACTATATTTATGTACATATCCTTTTCTTTTAGAGGTCGTAATACCTTGCCACCTCTGCTTTACGACTTAAGCGTAAAGCTCTATGTGGTAGGGTGTTACATTATGGTATCAGAGCAGTTCGTTCCTATAGAGCCTGAAGGATGGACTGATTATGCTTCTGGGCATACTCTGGGTGTGTGTATGTGCTACTAGGATATCTGATTGATATATGTGGCATAAATGTTCATGAGCATGCATTTGGAACTTGAAGCATTAGACTTGCGATATTGAGACTAATCAACTTAATATCACTTGTTTGGTGTGTGAAGGTACCAGATGTCGACTCACGGACGCGGTCGCAGCCCAGGTAGAGGTAGGATAGGCACCGTTACTCCTGGCCCAGCAGGGAATGATCCAGTAGACTTCATGGCTGTCCTGGGAAATATGGTTGTGGCTATGCAGGCGACAATCGAGGCACTAGGTAATCAGATAAACCAGTGTAATCACGGAAACAATAATGATGAGGACGGTCCCATAACACTTGCTACATTTCTGAAAGTTCACCCTCCGACCTTCAGGGGAACCTCAAATCCCACTGATGCAGACAATTGGATTCAGGCTATGGAACGGGCACTGCAGGCTCAATAGGTTCATGAGGAGCAATGGGTTGAGTTTGGAACTTATCAGCTGTAGGGTGAGGCTCAGTATTGGTGGCAGGGGACACGACGTATCCTGCTGCCAGATGGTGCTGTGATTCCTTGGGAGGTTTTCTAAACAGAGTTCTATAAGAAATACTTTCCTAATTTAGCCAGAAATGCCAAGGAACTTGAATTGATGCAGTTAAAGCAGGGACAGATGACTGTTGCTGAGTATACTAGCAGGTTTGAGGAGTTATGTCGCTTTTCTCGTATTTGTCAAGGTGCGCCTGAAGATTTTCTGAGTGGAAATGTATTAAGTATTAGGGAGGTCTTCGAAGTGATCTTCTGAGCTTCATTGCACCAATAGAGATCAGAGTATTTTCGGAACTGGTAAACAAAAGTAGAGTTGCTGAGGATTGTCTGAGGAAGGCGACATCAGATAAGAGTGATCAGCGAATTCTTGTTAGGAGAGATCAGAGAAGAAACTTCGTCCCTAGAGGACAAGATTTTAAGCGAGGCGGTTATACCCCACAACCACATTTGGGTCAGAATAACTTCTAGAGATTCAATAATAACAACAGCCAGGGAAGAGGCAAAGGAAAGTAAGTTCAGACCCCACTGAATGATTTAACTTGTAGGAGGTGTGGAAAGTACCACCCGAATATTCCGTGCAGGACTGGTTTAGGTGTATGATATTACTGTGGTGAAACTGGGCATTTGTCTTGGAATTGTCTGAAAAAGAAGAAGAATCAAGAAGCTGGAAAGGCACAACATCAGGGACGCGTGTTCACTATGACAGCGGATGATGCTGGAAGCGCAGATACTCCGATTAGAGGTAATCACGAACTGGTAATCAAAATTTTCGAATGCCTTGCATAGTAAATAACACGTAGCATTCATTGTAGTACATTACTGAGTTGTGAGTATTGTGATTTTTAACTGACCGATCGACTAATGACCTCTGAATGGTGAGACAGAATGATAGTTGGTCAGCCTAGAAAAGTGACTAAATTCTTGGAGAATAATAATAAGAGTGGCGCAGCAGTAGTGGGTTGAATTATTTTGAGTATACAACTTAAGTTATACATAAAGAATTGGAAATGTTGAGAGTTGTGCGGGACAGTTACCTGAAACCCAGAGATGGTAAGTTACGAGGAAGAGACATGACATAGGTTGAACCCGTAATTAATAATCGGTTATGTGTCAAGAGAAAGAGTAAGTTGTGATAGATTTAGTGTCAGAGGCTGAACCAGTTTCGATTGAATTATGAAAGGTGACACCATTAGAATCGGCAGAACTTAGGAGCTAGATAAAGCGAGTATTAGGGATGATAAACCCGTCGTTCTAATACCAGCCTGCCTTGTAATCCTTCTGCATCGAGCCTATCTTGTATCTTCTGCTTTGCGTAGACTTTTAAGCCATAAGAATATCCTGGATTTGCAAACTAAACATGTCAAATCTTTCTGTTTTTCTTTGACATGTTTAAAAAGGGGAGTTAGTATGAATCTCTTCCATCTTATATCAATTTTTGAGGACGAAAACTTTTGTAAGGTGGGTAGAATGTAGCGATCTTAAGTTTTAAAAACATAAATATAAATAAGTTATAATTTATTTCATAAATTGGAGTTTTCTATTTTTAGAAATTATTTTATTATCAGTAATTGAACTAATTTTATAACTATTTGAATTCAATCAAATTTATATTATTATATATATATTTTATGATGAAATATTTTACATAATTAAAACTATAATTCTAGTTATTTATAAGAAATGAAACTTATATGTATATTTTAATTTGAGTAATTGATATTTTAATTTAGAAATAGAGTTTAGTTAATAATATTATTATCGAGTTCGATATCTGCCAATATAAGTAAATATTGGTACTTTTGTTGAGCTTAGCTTTGTTAATACTTCACCAAATATCTTTCACTCTTAAATTACTAATATCATTTAGATTAGTAACTTATATATTATTAACTTTATATATAAATTATTATTATTATTATTTAATTTACCTATTTTCGATTACCTAATCTATGCTCTCGTTTATATATATATAAAGACTATGCATATACGTATTAATGTACTTCAATCATTAATTCATTATATATAAATATGTCCACCAAAGTTTATCATTATCCTTATGTATATATAATAAAAAAAAGCCTAAGGCGGCTTACTAATTAATCTCACACACAAACATGATCAGCGTATGCGAGAGAAAAAGAGAAAGAAAGCGGGAGAGAGAAGAGCGTAACCGCGAAAGAATGTAAACCCCCACTAAACTTCTGGCTTCGATTTTTTGCAATCCGTAACTCTAATCAAAAATCTAATCCGGTAAAAGTATTCATATCCTCCTCCTCTATATGTTGGCACCATCTTTGGTCAGTGAAAGTTGACGGTGACATAGCTCCTCTACTCCTTAAGTTCGGTCAACTAGAGTTTTAAGAGGCATAAACGATTCTGGACATTTTCTTCTTTAATAGCTCGGTCAGGAGGCTTCTCCAGAGCTTCAAATATTTTGATTCCGTACGAAGGTATGGTTTTGGTTTCTTGTAGTTAATGTTTAATGTCACGTGAAAACTTTAGGCTAAAAGACCTTAAGATAGGAATGGACTAAATGTATAATTGATGGATTGTTTATTTGGATTAGAATGTGTGGTTTAGCTGTTATTAATAATTTGCTGT
The DNA here is from genome assembly GCF_014773155.1 of Arachis stenosperma. Lineage (NCBI taxonomy): Eukaryota > Viridiplantae > Streptophyta > Magnoliopsida > Fabales > Fabaceae > Arachis > Arachis stenosperma. Next base: position 39,475,524 of record NC_080381.1, on the reverse strand, counting down.
TGAAGTTGGTTGGTTTTCGAAAAAGATTTAATATTGGTATTTGTTTGATTTTGAAATAAATTGTTATTGAAAATGATTTGAAGGACTAAGAGGTGTTTGATTTGATAGTTGGGACTCTTGAAGGGTGGCAGAAATTCAAATTTTAGAGGAGATACTGCCAAAGTTTCTATAAGAATTGGAGTTTTGGTTTGGGGTGTTATTTTAAAAAGAAAGACATTATTATGTGGCTTGTGTATTTGAGACTATTTGTTGACCCTCTGTCGCAAGATGTGACTGGGCACTTTAACTCCCCGGATTCCCCCATGGGCATGCATATATATATATGAATATTGAATATTATATTTGAGCTTGGAGTTTGACTCCATGGAACATTATTGAGCTTGGAGTTCGACTCCATGGAATACTATATTATTGAGCTTGGAGTTTAACTCCATGGAATACTATATCATTGAGCTTTGAGTGTGACTCCATGGAATATTATTGAGCTTGGGGATGCGTGCACAGAGGGACTATCCAATGGTTAACTACCAGGACATGTCGGGTTGGCTGTATAACCGACAGATGAGACTCATCAACCATAGGACAGGCATACATCATATTCATTTGTTTGCTTTGTTTGAGTGTGCGTTGTTTTAGCTTGCTTAACTGTTAAATTCTGCTTATCTGCTACTTGTTCTACTTATTGTAAATGCTTCTCTATTTGTGTTTTTCTTGTCTATAATGTTGGTCTATGAAACTAAGAGGCCCCTTGTCTGGCGGAGGAATGACGAGGGTTGTTCCACCAGAGATTCGGAGAACTGGAGGAGTCAGAAAGTGAAGTATTAAGTTAAAGTTAGATTCAGAACTAGAATACCTTAGATAACTTACCTAACTTTTGGTTTAGTTTATTTTCCTTAAGAATGATTCTGAGTGTCGGAGTTCTAGGAATGCATCTGGCTTTCCCGGGACCTTTTATATTAACTATGCGGGCACTTTTACCATACTGAGAACCTCCGGTTCTCATCCCATACTATGTTGTTGTTTTTCAGATGCAGGTCGAGAGACACCTCATTGAGCGTCTGGGTATCCTCCTTACAAGCGAAGAACTACCTTTTTGACTGTCATATTTTCATTTTGGGCTATGTATACATGTTTATAGAATCTCCACATGTACATTTTGAGTTTTGTCCCTCCTAGAGGTCGACTTGGAGATACAGGAGCTTATTTTGTAGTTTGAGTTTTGTTTTGGGTTGTATATATATATATATATATATATATATATATATATATAATTATGTACTCTGGCCGACCTTAGCTTCGCAGGTCGAGTCTGGAGCTAAAAAAACTCTGATATGTATATATGTTTTCAGCTTTCTTTTTATCTTACCTGTCTATTTTACGAATATCCATGCAAGTGTGACACGATTTTCTGTTTATCATTTTTGTTTAGCTTATCCTTCAAGGCTTCTAGATATGATTTCATCCAACTATATTTATGTACATATCCTTTTTCTTTTAGAGGTCGTAATACCTTGCCACCTCTGCTTTACGACTTAAGCGTAAAGCTCTATGTGGTAGGGTGTAACAATTACATGGTGTAGTTCTTAGTTCATTAGTTGCTACTCTAAATTCTTGGCTCAGTTTACCGATATTTAAAATTTATTGCAATTTCCTAATATATGAATTTGTGAATTTTAGTTGTATATAAATTTACTTATATTTTGTTAATTTTACTTTTATTTCATCCCAGGCAAAGATTTCATTACTCCTTGCAAATGCTAAGGTACATTAAAATGTGTACATCGAGAATGTTTGGATGACTAGCGTGCAGTTAAGGTATGGATGTTGTCTATATTTTAATTTCAACAGTTTGTATACTATCACAATATCAATTTATATATTGTTTGAATAGGGTATCAACTATATGGTTCATAAGTGATGAATATGGTTACTAGTTAAAGGGTTGCCAACTTATATGTGACAATGAGTAGATATAACTTTTGTTGATATTTTGATTTCTTTTTCTACATTGTTATTAAGCTAGAGCAATTTTAATCCATAGTGTAGCTTGAATTACTCTATTAAGGAATGCATGTGTATAATGTAATAGGTTTTAAACTATGAGCATCATATTCTGAGACTAAGTTTAGGCAGAACAAAAGAGCATTGAGTGTGATCAATCAGAATCTAGTGCAAGGTCGACCTTATTCTTGTGTTGTTTACAAGCAACCTTTGTCATTATCAACTAATCTTATTTTACTTTATTTTTTGTTTTGGATAGAAATATTAATTTCATATGACTTCTAAAGTAATTATGTTAAAATCTTAAATGCCTTCAACTAGGTGAATATATTTGTGATTAGATTTTATATTGATGTTGTGTCAAATGTTAAAATTTTATTTTTAAGTAATTTTGATGCTTTTATGTTACCTTGCTTTTGGTGGAACTGATTTGTTTAACATGCTTCTTTATTCATTTATTTTCTTTATTTCTTTGAATTTGAATGTTTGGAATTCTGGTAGCAGAAGGAGGGAAGATGGAGAAGAGGAGCAAGAACCAGAAGTAGGACAATGATGTATGTGCACGTCATTTTATAAAGAATTCCATGTTTGATATCTTATTTCTATATCAACGATGTATGTTTGATATCTTATTTTTATATTCCATGAAGTTTCTATACTTTGAAAAGTCCTTTTCTTTCACTCCAAATTCTATAGGATCGGTTCCTTGACAAAAGTCACTTGGGATATCTTTTATAAATGTCATGTATAGATTTGATGTTTGGTGCTTTAAATTTTTTTTTTCATTGTTATCTCCACACAATTGTGATAATTTGATTATAAAAGCAAGCTTTTTTTGTGATAAAGGTACATGCCTATATCTCTCATTTTGGAGCCTTCCGCTTCTGAGTTTGTCAAGCTTCGAAAACTCCAACACTCAGATTCTGGTAATATAAGTTATTATGCTAAGACTAAATTTGTTTATCATAGTGTACCTATAATTTTACTTATTTTTTTTTGGGTAGGGATTGTCAAGGTAACTTTGGATAGACCTAAAAATAAGAATGCCATAGACACCAAATTAATAAGAGGGTTAAAACATAAATTAGAGTTTATTAATCAAGATTCTTGCACTAATATTGTCATCATCACCAATTCAGTTCCTAATGTCTATTGTGCTGGTGCCAATTTGAAGGTATAATAAATAAATAAATATATATCACCTCTGCATTTTGAAATTAAATTCATCCAGATATTATGTTACTATTGACTTATATGAACGCAAGGCGTTTATTGCATCCGAGGTTCGGGAATATTCAAAAGCTCTTCGCACAACTTTCTCATTTCTTGAGGTATATGATATATATTTGTGTGTTTTGTTTGAATCTTGTATTGATATACTTTTGTGCCTTGCTACTCATGGACTTCTTGTATTTGGAGCTCAGTCAATGTTGTTTGGTGAAATAATGAAGGTCCCCTAAATTGAAGGAAAATAAATGGATCATTATGGATTATTCATACTAAATAACCACTATTATATATTTATATGCTGGTCAAGATGCTTTTTTTTTACAATGCTTGGCTAACTTAGCTACTTCCATGTCCATTATTGGTTTAAGAATATATTAGTTCTCATCAATTTTCATTTGTGGCTTGTGAGTAATATTTATTTTAATTCTCGACATTTAAGAATAGGCATTTTGTTATTCAAGGTTTTATTATTCTAATGATTGTTGTGTATATTTTAATTCTCAATGTTATTGATTGCTTGTCTTATGATGCCTCATATTGTATCGATTAAAAGTTAAAATGAAATTAGACAGAAATTTATGTGAGTATTGTGAGTAAAATTTATGATTTTTTGCTCTATTCCTTCTACTTGGCTTCCTTTAATTGAGAATTATTAAGACATATCCTAGAAATTAGATAGAAAGGTCTTAAAACAATAAATTAGACATTGGTGAAGCTGTCAATTTTTTTTTGAAAGATGACGTTGTTACAACAAATTGGGTAGTTATAGTAAGCAAGGTCATTATCTTGCACATCACATATTTTTGTTGCTGCTGTTTATTGAATCAAAACATTTGGTTGTATGGTGCTCAACATTTTTTGTTTCCCTTGAGGTTTTAAAGCTTGCATCAATTTGTTGAAATTACCATGATGTAATAACATGCTTCATATCATTGTCTTGTATTTGATATTGTGATCACATGCAATCTGTAAAACCTGGATCTCTTTTCCAGGGTTATTCCTGGCAAATCACAACTAGTGAAGCTGGATATGGTCTACATGAGCTACTGAAAGATCGAAAAAGTGTTCTCAGTGGTTTGTTCCTTCAAACTCTTTATTTTTTCTTGTAGCGTACACTTTCTAGCATAACTTCTAAGGGAATTTCATGTTTTAGAGAAAGCTAAAGTGGATGCATATTTTTTCATAATTTAGAATAATATTATTGGGTATCTGTTCATTTGTTTGCTAATCTAGAATTACATGCCCCTTAAATACTAATTGATATATGTAAGTATTATTTTAGAGAAGTTTTTTGTACTGTATTTGTGGCCTTCATATTTGGTTGACCTTGTTTAATTTTTTTCTCAATCTTCAGGTAATGCTTGGGTCTGAAAATCCTGTACACTCTGATTCATTTGACATCCCCTATATAAGTAGAAACCTCCTAAATTTCAACTTATGTATTTTTGTTATCTTTTAACATTTGATATCTGTTATAGTTTTCAAATGCAGTTGTGGATTTGCTAACTCATGTTTTTAAATTGAATAGAAATTTCTTGAGCATGACTTTCTACTGGAGAAGTTATCACATGTGGCTCCAGTATATTTTATCAATGAAGAGAGTGAGCCGCCATTCTTCACTCTCTTCTTTAAATGGGATTCTTGAAAATCTGCAGTAAGTTTCTCAATGTAATTATCTAATATGACCTTAAACGGTTTTTAAATTCTGACTATTGTCCTTTCCTTTTCTTACCTTGTAAATGTTGGGAAATTCATTTCAAAGGAAGCTTAGAATAGTGAAAAATGGGGGTGCTCCACTTCTGGATGTAAGGCTTGAAATTCCATCGGGATACGCCACAAGAAAGTGGTTTCCTTTGACAATTTTGTGAGGCATTGTGGTTTGGTTGCTAATGAACCCATTTCTGATGTTGGGTTGAGTCATTTTGATGTGAATAATGATTATGATGATAGTGCATTATCAGAAAATGGCATCTTGATCAACAAGAATTTGTATGATTCAGACACTCTTTCCGGATGTATTCTTTACTCAAATTAGCATACTTTGTCAATTAATAATGAGTCCTTTTATTCTTGAATGCTAATTAGATATGATGTAATGAATATTGTTTGTCTATGTGATTTTTGGCTTTCTTTTTTCAATTCACAGTGTGTTTGATGGACTAAATTTAGAAAACAAATCTAATGTATTCATTTTGCGATGAAAAATCTAAAAAAATTATGTTTTGCCTTATTGACAGATTTACAAATAGAAAATCCATCTATATTAAGATTTATGAATACTTTTCTAAGCTCTAATTACTGACAGAAAATCTGTCGAAAAGTTTGACTCTAGTTACTGACGAAAAATATGTCAAAAAATCTAACGTTTTAAGCAAAATAGAGAGGATGATTACTGAGGAAAAATCTATTGGTAACAGAGACAAATTTGTGCGTAAATTACCGACAAAAAATCTATTAGAAAATTTGACATTTTTAGCGAAATAAAGGAGACGATTATCGAGAAAAAATTTGTCAGTAACTGGGAAAATGTATCGGTAAATTATCGACGAAAAAAATCTGTCAGTAAATAATTTTCAATGAGGCTTTTACAGAGGAACAAAATCTGTTGGTAACGAAAAATTCGTCTATAATAAAGACCAAATCTGTCTATAAATTTGTCTATAATAAGAAATTTTCTAGTTGTAAACGTAAATACCATTTGTTCTTGTTCTATTATGGAGATTCTCTTGTATAGCTCCTCCTCTTGATGATATGCTTGATCTTTAGGTTGAAGAGTTATATGTCGGCCATTAAATCAAAAAACAAGGAGTGTGAACACCTACAAAAGATATTTCGATGCTCAAATTAGTATTTGGGGTATTTTCTTATGAACTAATTAACTGAGCCTGAGAACGTCCCTTATCCTTCTATTTAAGCTATTTTTATAACATAAAGAGAAATATGATCATTTATCCATTTCGATTATCTTGTTCATGAGAATAAAGTCTCATTATCATTTTTAAATCATTTTTTAGCTATCCATTTCAGTATTCAAGTTATAGTCCGTTACAACTAAATTATACAGATGGATCATAGTCCCTAAATTTAACCTAGAAGTATTTATTTTTGAATAAAGCAAATTGTGCTTAAATAAATTGAGTTATAATTCGGTTGTTGGAGGTTAGAACTCCTAGATCAACAGTGCTTTATGAATATAAGTTTCTAAAAATGAAAAGATTAGTATCAGTTTAAAAATTAATTAAAATCTATTAAAAAATTTATATATATTAAAAAGCTAAAAGTTGAATCGTTTTAGTAGTAGTGTTATAAAATCATATGATGTCATAAGAAAAGTAAATAGTTATCATTACTAGTTTATTTAAAAAAAAAATAAAACTAACATGCAATTTGGAATTTATGATAAATTTACTGTAGATTGCGTTGGAAAGTAATTTTTGAAAGGCCGAAAAGGGGATTTGAAGAGAAGATGAGTTAGAGAGGTTAGTAATCCCTCTTCTATCTTTGTTCTTTATTTTTGTCTATCTTTTCTGTGTGTGGTTGTTTTTCTCAAAATTTTATCATAAAAAGAAAAGTCACTATTATTGATGAGCATGATTGTTATATTTGACTTGATAATGACAATAAAATAATAGTGTCTCTGTTTGTTGATAAAAAGAGTATAGAAAAAATAGATAAGTCTCGTATTATAAAAGTTAGTGAGAAAAGAAAAATAGAGTTGTTGCCATGTGATCCGTCAAAATGGGTATATCACATAAAGGATGATTTTGATTTTTTTTTTTTTATGTTTATAGTTGCATAATTCATGAACTTAGACTAAAGCTTCCATTTACAAAGTTTAAATGTGAAATTTTGAAACAATTGAAATGCGCAACGTCGCAACTGCATTCAAATGGATGGAATTTTTTAAAAGCTTTGAGATTTTGAAGAAAATTTTGGAAATTGAACCTTCTATTATAGTGTTCTTTTCATTGTTTGGAGCAAAGGGGGTTTGGAAAGAGGATGTGGGTGAATTTAAATAGTAGTTTGAGTTGGGCAGTTTTTGGTTTATATAAATCTTCATTTAAATATTTTAAGACAATGTTCTTGAAGGTTAGATTAGTAGATGAGGAATATCCATTTTATTGGAATGAAAATATTTTTGAAAAATTCCCTTTGGCGTTCAAAACCTTAGCAAATTTTGGGTCCAGAAGTGATTAGTGAGATAGATGAAAAAGTGTTAGAGTTTTTAGTTGAACATACTTCTTCTAACAAATTGATATTTGTGATAGAAATTCTTCGTTGAGAAGAAAATACGGGTGCTGTGATGAGATATTTGCATAAGTGTTTTAGGTATGTTTTGAGTTTGTCTGCAAATTGTATGTGATAAGTTGCATTTTGTTTTGGTAAAATGTAGGTTAAAAACATTCAAGTGTTACTGCTAAATTCTTAAGAGCTCATATTAGAATGAAAAATGCCAAAAAGAAATGTTCGACCTCTAATGTTGATAAAGGTGACACAAAAGTAAAGGTCATGCAAAGTATGCCTAGAAAAAAGCCAATTAGCATTAAGAAGAGGAAAATAGAGGTAACTATCGAGACAAGTAAGATAGAAGATGCAATAAGTTTAAGTGAAAAAAGAAAAGAGATGATTCCTTTAGAGGAATTGGCTGGCTTTATTGAAAACCAAACAAAACTACACGAGTTTATTGATGAGAGTGATACTTCATTACTATGTAATAAGAGGCCTCCTTATAAGGTGATTTCTGACGAATATGGGTAATCCACAAATGATGTTGCTTTGGTGAAAAGTATTGGTGATGTACGTGTGGATCAAAAGTCAAGTGGGTATAACTAACCTTAATTCATGAGTCCTAACCAATTTACTAATTGAATTTAATAAAAGGTTAGCATTAGTAAAAACAAGGTCAACTAACGGTACAACTCTTAATTACTAATCAAAATTGGACATTAATGACTCAAGGTCACCCAATTTCTCAACCCCAAGCCAAGAAAATGAAAATCTACTCCATAACTAATGTAAACATTTTATCAAACACTTGGTGTGCATAAAAGAAAAATATTATAAATAACAAGGATTAACAAAAACTATAACTAACCAATGCAAGAATTTAACACTAACAACTTAAATAAGCATAAATAAAACTTAGAACATCAATTTCATTCATAGAAATCTAGAAATCATATAGTTCATCAAAGTAGAAAATAAAATAAAGTAAACTTCACAAGAAATCTAAGTAAAATAGTGTACAAAAATAAGAAAATAAGAGTAAAACTACAATTAAACAAGATTAAAATTCAAAACTAGAGATGAAACTGAAAAAAAACCTAAAAAACCTAGAGAGGTTAGAGCTTCTCTCAATAAAAAACTGAGCAAAACTTAGAGAAATATGAAAATTGAGTATATGAGAGAGTGTGTATGAATCCCCTCCAAGCTTGCTTCTAATATGACTCAAAAAATGGTTTGAAATGGGTCAAAAAGTCCCCCCGAATCGCGAGTCACGTGCTATTTTAAGTGAGTCACGCATTGAGTATGGTGTGTACACATGCATGATGCATTTGCATCTCTGCAGCTTTATCAACTCTTCATTTCTTCATGAAATCTCTACACTTTTACATGCTTTTCTTCTATCTTTCTAAATAATTCTTGCTTCTTAAACCTTAAACAACTTAAACAAACATATCAAGATATTGAATGAAATAAAAGTAAAATTAATTTGATAATTCCAAAGGCCTAAAAATCATATTTCAATCAATTAAGCACAATTAAGAGAAAATTCATAAAAGCATACAATTTTAAAGAATAAGTGCAAGTTAAGTTGATAATTTCACAGTTTTCAATCTAAACAATATCATAAATTATGGATTTATCAGGTATCTAACTCCATGAGCCGAGATTGTGAGTTCTGATAATCAGAGATGAAATGTGTGCATAGAAAGGCTTGAAAAAATCTCCAAAAGAATCATGGCATCACATCAATAGACCAAGCGGAATGATGTTTCTTGAGTTGTGGATTGAATGGCAATATTGTATTCCCATAAAATTTCAGGTATAAAGTCAACCTACAAGTCTTTAATGTCATCAAGCTTTTTTCTTAAAGCATGTAAAATAATATTATTGGCTGCCTTAGGCAATCAATTCGATAATGGGTATTCTACTAAAGATAAATGTTGTTGAACCTTAAAGTTCTATAAAAAAAACAACAAAATTTTTGTCAATAAACTGATAACCATTATCAATAATTATATGTTATGGAATACCTTTAATTAAATATTATTATTTAATATTTTATTATTATTTATTATTTTATTAATATATTTTTGAGATTTATCATTTCTTACCCTAAAAGTTATATAAATTCACTTTTTACCACCCGTAACTTTTAATATTTCTACTTTAATCACCCTAACGTTTAGAAATTATAAAATAACCCCCAAACACCAAAAATTTTACTTCCTTGCCCTTTTTACACTACAACAAATATGGGCTTTAGTAATGTCAAAACCTGCAACGCCTTAAAATTTACTTAGATGATTTTAGACAACGGTTTTTACAGTGTTACTATTGAAGTTTAGTTTTCATTATTTTATAGCAACAAAATAAAACCGTTCTCTTTGACTATTTTAAAGAACGGTTTTATAACCGTTACTAGAATTTGTTTTTAAGCAACGATTTTTTAAAGTTGTTTAAATAATTATACAAAAGATATGCTTAAAAACTGTTGCCAAAGTTGCTACACTTTAAAACTGTTTTCTTAGATGATTTTAGATAACAGTTTTTATAGTGTTGCTGTTGAAGTTTAATTTTTCATTAAGTTATTGCAATAAAATAAAACCGTTCTCTTTGACTATTTTAAAGAACGGTTTTATAACCATCACAATAATTTTTTATTAAGCAACAATTTTTTAATATTTAAATAATTATACAAATTAAAAGATACATATAAAAATAGCTCTTTATAAATATTAAATTAGTCGAAGACTAAAAATTTATTGTTATAAATAAATAACAAATATTATTTATAAAGAAAATAAATTCAAAATAAATTTATAATAAATATTATTTTTTGTTTTATTCTCGCTTTAAAATTTAACATATTTTTTACTTTTAAACAATTTTTTTACCACACTCAAAGTGTTCTTCGTGTTATTCGCAAATTCTTCAGATTCTTTCTTTGTTTTCACCCGTTTTTTAATCTTTTCAGCAACCGAATTTTACCATAATTCATAATAAATTTGCAGCCACTAAAACCCCATCTTTTTCACATGATTTCAACACAAATTGAACCCCAATTTAAGGATTAGGGTTCGAAATTCCAGCAGCCATAAGAACATGGATTCATAGCTTGAATATTATCAAATTTCATCAAATTTTTACCAAAATCTCAACAAGAATCACTCATATAAACAATCAATTTCAAGCATAACCAAACTATATCATAATCACACAACTCAAACATAATTAATCAAGATTAATTTCACCAAACCCTACCCTGATTTGGTGCCTCAAACTCAGTTATGTTTCTAGGTGGTCTTTAAGCTCTTTTTCCTCCTAAATCATATCAAGAACAACTTTAAATCCACAAATTTTCAACTGACTGAATCTTACTCAGCATGTTAGAAAGAGATTTCTCACCTTAAACTTGCTGGAAATTAACGTTTCTTGGCTCACAAGTCAAGTTAAGCAAGATTCCTAAGGAAGAATGTAAAATCTGGTCTAACCGTAATTAATTAAATAATAAATTAGATATGAGGGAACGTGGTTAAAAAATTTAGCAATCGAAATTTGATAATTTAAATGTGATAATTGGATTCAGTGAATTTTTTGGAGTCGGAAAATATAGTTTTCTGTGTAAAAACGTGCACTGAAATTTTGACCGACAATACCGGCTGAGATCTATCTGGTACTGTAGCTGAGAAATTTGATTATAAGTAAATGAGTTTAAGAAATTAAGAATTTTAATTAGGGAAAGTAGAAATATTTAAAGTGCGATTTAGAGCGCTAATCTTAAAGGTTTTGGCTCAAAATTGGGCTAACGAACAAAAATAAGTGAACTGGGCCCAAGTGGACCAAAGACTCAAAATATATAAATATTAGTTATGAGCATTTCAGCTCATTTACCCTAATGAAAGGGGCTTGAGGTGCTGAAATAGAGAAGGGAGGAAGAAGAGAGAAACTCTTATCTCCATCAAACTTCAAATCACCATAACTTTCTCTCCAGAACTCCGATTGACGAGTCGTCTGGAACCACGCGTTGCTCTTCTCCTCCTCTTCGATTCTATCTAAGTTTTGTGGTGAGTTTCTCGCTGTCCTCTGCCCAGTTTTCTTTTTCCTCTTTAAATTCGAATTTAGTTTGGGTTTTGAGAAAATCTTGTAATTTTGGTTGTTTAGGAGTACTCTAGTATGAGCCATGGGTGATATTCAGCACAAACTTCAGTGGATTAAGGTAAGAAACCCTCCAACCCTTGTGATTTATCAATTTCATGAACCCTAAGTTAATGTATATATGTAAAATTAGTTATTTTAGTGTATTTAGTGATTTTGGTGTACAATTGGGAGATTGGTGTTGCTTGAGGAGCTTTGATGAGACTTGAAGCTAAGGTTGGTGGAGACTTCCAAAGAAGAGGCTCAATTAGTTTGGCTATAAGAGGTACGGTTTAAGTTTTATTTAACTACCGTGTGGTATGATGAGAATTCCTAGGCTAGATGCCCCTAGGATTAAGTTTGGATGGTATAAATAGTTGGTGCTAATATGCATAGTTGATATGTCATGTGAATTAATGATTGAGTTGAGAATTGTGTGGATTTGTATGTTTGGTGTATTGAGAATTTGATGAATTGGATAATAAATATTGGTTTGTGAAATATGCAAGTAAATTTTGAATTTGGGCCGGAGGCCGGAAAGAGGTAAGAAAGATAAGTTGATGTGTGTATTGTGTGATGATATAAGAGATTGGATGGATGTTAGATATTAAATGTGTGAATAATTGGTTTGGTTATTGAATAATAAGGTTTGAGGAATTGAGGTGTAAAATTTGATAGTTTTGGGTGAAATTGTATAGATGAGGTAGGTTTGGTTTGGTTGAGTGTAATTATGTGAATGAGGTTAGGTTGTGGTTATTTGGATGATTGGAAATGAATTTGGCTTGTGAACATTGGAAAAATTGGTGATTTCTATTTTTGGCTAAAAACTGATTTTTCACCAACTTTGGTGGTCCGTAACTCAGTCCATGAAGTTTTGAATTCTTTAAAACTGGATTTTTTATGAAAGTTTATTCAACAACCTTTTCAACGGTTCAAAAATGGTTGAAAAAGAAATTTTGCAGAAGAAGTTATGTATGTTGGAAGTTGTGGGTTTAAAAGTGTAATTCTGCAGCCTTTTAACTTTGTAAAAAGATTTTGGAAAATTGTGCTTCCACGCGCACACGTCAATTTCGATTTTCACCTATCCACGCGTGTGCCTGGCCGACGGGTACGCGTCGATGCACTGATGCGAGTGCCCCATAGAAAATTCCGAGAGTTGTGCGGGTAATGTGTTGGTTTTGTGCAAAGAGCACAAAATGCACCCACGCGTACGCGTTGCTTTGCTTTCTGACTACCACGCGTGCACATAGGCGACACGCACGCGTCCCTTTGTTTTTCTGAATTCCACGCGTGTGCATGGGCGACGCGCACGCGTGGTCCTGTTTTCAGCAAAGGTTGATTTTGAGTACTTAAAGCCAAATTTCAGACTTCTAAGCCTCCATTTTCATCCTCTATGTCCTAAATCCTTATCATATGCCTTGTAATGAAAGGAAGCTATGACATGTGGTAACTTGTGGATGAGGAAAAGTGAGAATCAATGATGAATGATGAGTAATGATGATCATATGAGTTACTGAGGATGATGGTGGAAGTGCTGTGTATAGTATGAGCCGGATGGCTGCGATAAGAATTGAGTTATGGCTAAGTTTGTATATGTGTATGACTAATGATCAATTGTGAAATGTGACGTGTGACCCCAGGTTGTAGGCAGTGGCGTTGTCCACTTACTCCGGGTATGAGATGGGGAAGGAGGATTATGATAAATGAGTTTAAATATGGAGTTTTGAATAAATATGTATTTGTGATACCTGGGTAGTAGCAAGGGTCGTGGTTCATCCCGCTTGCTCCGCGTCAATGTCTGAGAATTGATAATAACGAAGGGTGTTTATGAATAAATGTGTATTTGTGATACCCATGGGTCAGGGGTTCTCATTTCGTATATATCTCTTGTTTTTCAGATACAGGTCCAGGTGCTCAGAAGTGAACTGTGGTTCGTCTGAGAGACGGCGAAGATCTTTATATTATCTACTTTTTATTTTTCTTAGAATCTCTCCACCTTTATTTTGAAAAGCTTACATTATGTATTGAACTCTTTTAAACTTGCCTATAGAGGCTCTTATGTTTGGCTTGGGAGAGATTAGAAAATACTGCTGTCAACTACTTTTATTCTGTATCCTAGTCGGCCTAAACTTCGTGGGTCGTGACTAGTGGCTATTTACATATGTTATATATATCTATATATTGTCCTTCTCTTACTTTCCGTTATATCTTTATCCTTATATCGCTTTCGACTTCACGCTTTATCATTTAGTTGTCGATGCATGAGTGATACGACTTTGCAATTTTATTTTACTCTTTTCAGGCTTTTTGATTAATACTCCTTTCAATTATACTTATTATTATGTAATAAAAATCCATCTGAGAGTCGTACCACCGTAATATCATTGACTTATGACTCGAGTCTAAGGATTTGAATATTAGGGTGTTACATTATGGTATCAGAGCCGTTCGTCCTCTTGAGCCGAGGGATGGAACAGCTTATGCTTTAATGGATACTCTAAGTCTGTGCCTGTGATAGTTAGGGTATCTAGTTGATACATCTAGCATGAAGTTCATGAGTGTACCTTTGGTGATTTGAAGCACTTAACTTGAGATATTGAGTCTGATTACCTCGATATCACTTGTCTAGTGTGGACAAGACCTGAATGGTGTCTCATGGGCATGAATGAAGTAATCGGGGAAGAATTCTCAAGATCAAACCGGTGAGAGCACACCCAGAGAGGAATTTTGGCAGTGGTGTACGTGAGAATGACGTGTTGATTTTAGATTGTTGAGTGAAATACTTGGAGGCGAATGGTTGCTCGAACGATTTGTTTAATTAGGTTTGAGTTGATTGGAATCTGATGATTTAGATCAGAAGGGGCTTGTAATTGACATTGGAATAGTTGGATTTGAATGGGAATGAAAATTTTGAAATTAAAAACTTGTGTAGGAATTGAGAAATGACTAATTGTCAGAAAAACTTATGTTATAGGCCTTGAATAATTAGGATGTGAATTGGAATAACATTGGGTAGATGGCAAATTGTTAAGTGTTGAGATAGGTAGAGTATGAATTAGGCTTGGACTTGGCCGAGTTTGTTATTGGTTGGCATGTGCATGTAGTTATGATAAATGGGATTCATCGGATGCTTAGTATGTAAGGCGATGGCGTTACGCTTAAGGAAGAATAAGAGTAAAGTTGCTGAAGAGTGTGTGAAAAAGGTGGTTGCAGAGAAAGAAAGTCATAGGAAGCACAACCAAGGATTCGCACCAAGGGGTCGAGAGTGTAAGGAGAGAGGATACACACAACACATTCCCCAAGGACGGAATAACTTTGCAACGAATGAGGAGTCCCAAGGGAACGGTAAGGGAAAACAGATAGCAGTTGCTTCAGATATTTTGAGCTGTCAGAGATGTGGAAGTCATCACCCAAATAGGCCGTGCCGAGTGGGGTTAAGTGTATGATTCAAGTGTGGGAGATCAGGACATATGTCTTGGAATTGTCCCTACAGGGAAGGTCGGGATGTAACCAAAATTCGATTCTCATACCCAAGGTAATTGTAAGCTAGCAGTTGAATTTCTGACTTCCTGCATATCATTAATATGTAATATCGTTTGTGATGCATGACAAGTGTTAATAATCGTAGAGTCCAAGTCGACGATTAGTCGAGGACCATTAGTTACTGAGATGGAGCGATATTTAGTTAACTTAGAGGAGTAACTAAACTCTTAAAGGTTAAGAATAAGAGTGACACAACAGAAGCGAGTTGGATTATATCTAAGGGATCGGAAGTGTTAAGAATTGTACGAAGTTATTGTTCGAAACCCAGTGACAGTGAACTGCAAGAAAAGAGAATAGAGCTGATTCAACCTTTAGCTGCTCATCGTTTGAGGGGCGAGCGAAGACGAGACCAAATCCCTATATGAGAGATTATTTCAAGCCAATTTTCAAAGGAACAACAACAACAATCACCAAGGGAAAAGGTATGGAGAGGAACCTCAGAATGAAATGACTTATAGGCAATGTGAAAGCTATCATCTGGAAACTCTGTGTTGAGCTGGATTGTAACTTTGCTATAGTTGTAGATGAGCTGGACACATGTCCTGGAACTGTCCTGAGAAGGTCAACCGGAATACTGTCAAGGGCCAATAACAAGGTCGTGTGTTCACTACGACGATTGGGGATACCGCTAGATCCGACGATTTGGGAATAGGTAAGTGAAAGATCGGTAACAATGTGTTAAGAGTACGATTAAGTTGGTATTTGGTTTTGGCTATCATAGATAGAAATCTAGTGAATGTCAGTCATGCTAAGTTGTGGTTTAGTACTTAAGGAAATAAGTGATAGAACTAATACAGACGAGAGATCAAAGTAACGCAACAGAAACTTGCGGAAGCAATAACACTGGATAGTTACGAATAGGAGCTGTAAAGGTTTACTATAATATCTTAAGTT
Organism: Arachis stenosperma; assembly: GCF_014773155.1. Taxonomy (NCBI): domain Eukaryota; kingdom Viridiplantae; phylum Streptophyta; class Magnoliopsida; order Fabales; family Fabaceae; genus Arachis; species Arachis stenosperma. The sequence goes on along the minus strand of NC_080381.1, from coordinate 39,459,495 downwards.
TGAATACTCGAAGGGTTTAGTGGGTTACTGCAAGTAATGACCCCCAAATAATTGGAATTGATTGCGGCTGCGAGCTTTGATGGTTCTGAAACGAATGAGGAAATTATCATTGATGCGTAACTGTATTTAAATGATGATTGAGTGTAAGTCGTCATGTTTGAGAGACAAGTACTATGATATTTTGTTATGGTGATGTTGTACTGAGTTTGATTTGAGGGAGACCATGACAGGTGGCAAACTCCAGTTTTCAGGGGAGGTGCTGTCGAAATTTTCCCAAGAATTTGAAAGAGTGTTGGTTATGACTTTGAAAATGATGTTTGATTTGAGTAACTTTAATAAAAGAAATGTGTTTTGAATGCTTTTATAGATTATTAAAGAAAATCGGATCCTTATGATTTTATTAACCTGTTATTTCAAACTCATTCAATTTTCAAAAATGAAGAGAGTTTTGATTAACTAGTCAAAGACTTTAAAACAGCAATTTATATATAAATTCGAGGCTCTGGGAATAAGAAAATAAGTCTGGAGGTTATGCTTGGAGTTGAGCTGTGATTAGTGGTAACTGGCTTAACAGAGAGAGAGGATAATGATGGAGTATGATTAAGGTATGGTAATGATCTTTGGTTGATTATAGCGATGTAGGATGATAACTATGATTAACGATGATGGTGATATTATTGATGACATGATTTGAGATTTAATAGGATGTAAGTTGATGAGACGATAAAAGTAAGGAACGAGGCTTTTGGTTTGCGTTGAACGAATGACCGAGACCCTCGGAGATAGAGGAATCAGAGCGCAGCAACGGAAGCGCACAGAGTAAAAACACCTTGGAACTACTATGTGTTGGATATAAAAGCAGACTACGCTCACGTACTCCTGGTAGCGGATGGAATTTTCAACGGCAAAAATTTCTGTTAGAGGGTAGAATGTAAAATTTGGTCTAACTGTACTTAATTAAATAATAAATTAGATATGAGAGAATGTGGTTAGAAGATTTAGCAATCGGAATTTGATAATTTAAATGTGATAATTGGATTTAGTGAATTTTTCGGAGTTGAAAGACATAGTTTTCTGTGTAAAAATGCGCACTGGAATTTTGACCGGTAATACCGGCTGAGATATGTCTGGTACTGCAGTTGAGAAAATTGATTATAAGTAAATGAGTTTAAGAAATTAGAAATTTTAATTAGGGAAAGTAGAAATATTTAAAGTGCGATTTAGAGCGCTAATCTTAAAGGTTTTGGCCCAAAATTGGGCCAGTAGACAAAAATAAGTGAACCGGGCCCAAGTGGGTCAAAGACCCAACATATATAAACATTAGTTATGAGCATTTCATCTCATTTACCCTAATGAAAGGGGCTTGGGGCGCTGAAATAGAGAAGGGAGGAAGAGGAGAGAAACTCTTATCTCCATCAAACTTCAAATCACCATAACTTTCTCTCCAAAACTCCGATTGACGAGTCGTTTGTGACCACGCGTCGCTCTTTTCCTCCTCTTCGAGTCTATCTAAGTTTTGTGGTGAGTGTCTCGCTGTCCTCTACCTAGTTTTCATTTTTCTCTTTAAATTTGAATTTGGTTTGCGTTTTGAAGAAATCTTGTGATTTTGGTTATTTAGGAGTGCTCTAGTATGAGCCATGGGTGATATTCATCAAAAACTTCAGTGGCTTAAGGTAAGAAACCCTCCAACCCTTGTGATTTATTAATTTTATGAACCCTAGCTTAATGTATATATATGAAATTGGTTAGTTAGTGTATTTGTGATTTTTGTGCACGATTGGGAGATTGGTATTTCTTGAGGAGCTTTGGTGAGGCTTAGAGCTAAGGTTGGGGGAGACTTCCAAAGAAGAGGCTCAATTGGTTTGGCTACAAGAGATACGGTTTAAATTTCATTTAAGTACCGTGTGGTGTGATGAGAATTCCTAGGCTAGATACCCCTAGGATTAAGTTTGTATGGTGTAAATGGTTGGTGCTAATATGAATAGTTGATATGTCATGTGAATTAATGATTGAGTTGAGAATTGTGTGGATTTGTATGTTTGGTGTGTTGAGAATTTGATGAATTAGATAATGAATATTGGTTTGTGGAATACGCAATTAAATTGTGAAGTTGGGCTGGAGGCCGGAAAGAGGTAAGAAAGATAAGTTAATGCGTGTATTGTGTGATGATATAAGAGATTGGATGGATGTTAGATATTGAATGTGTGAATAATTGGTTTGGTTATTGAATAATAAGGTTTGAGGAATTGAGGTGTGAAATTTGATAGTTTTGGGTAGAATTGTGTAGATGAGGTAGGTTTGGTTTGGTTGAGTGTAATTATGTGATTGAGGTTGGGTTGTGGTTATTTGGATGATTGGAAATGAATTTGGCTTGTGAACATTAAAAAAATTGGTGATTTCTATTTTTGGGTAAAAACTTATTTTTGACCAACTTTGGCGGTCCGTAACTCGGTCCACGGAGTTTTGAATTCTTCAAAACTGGATTTTTTATGAAAGTTTATTCAACAATCTTTCCAACAGTTCAGAAATGGTTGAAAAAGAAATTTTGTAGAAGAAGTTATGTGTGTTAGAAGTTTGGGGTTTAAAAGTGTAATTCTGCAGCCTTTTAACTTTGTAAAAAGATTTTGGAAAATTGTGCTTCCACGCGCACGCATGGCCGACGCGCACGCATCAGTTTCGATTTTCAACCATCCACGCATGCGCCCTGCCGATGCGTACGCATCGATGCACTGATGCAAATGCCCCATAGAAAATCCCGAGAGTTGTGCGGGTAATGTGCTGGTTCTGTGTAAGGAGCACAAAACACACCTACGCGTACGCATGGCTGACGTGTACGCGTCGTTTTGCTTTCTGACTACCATGCGTGCGCATGGGCGACGCGCATACGTCCCTTTGTTTTTCTGAATTCCACATGTGCATGTGGGCGATGCACACGCGTGGCCCTATTTTCTGCAAAGGTTGATTTTGAGTTCTTAAAGCCAAATTTCAGACTTTTAAGTCTTCATTTTCATCCTCTAAGTCCTAAATCCTTATAGTATGCCCAGTAATGAAAAGAAGCTAGGATATATGGTAACTTGTAGAGGAGGTAAAGTGAGAATCAATGATGAATGATGAGTAATGATGATCATATGAGTTGCTGAGGATGATGGTGGAAGTGTTGTGTATAGTATGAGCTGGATGGCTACGATAAGAATTGAGTTATGGCTAAGTTTGTATATGTGTATGACTAATGATCAATTATAAAATGTGACGTGTGACCCCAGGTAGTAGGCAGTGGCGTTGTCCACTTGCTCCGGGTATGAGATGGGGAAGGAGGATTATGATAAATGAGTATTTGTGATACCTAGGTAGTAGCAAGGGTCGTGGTTCGTCCCGCTTGCTCCGGGTCATTGTTTGAGAATTGTTAATAACGAAGGGTGTTTATGAATAAATGTGTATTTGTGATACCTGGGTAGCAACAAGGGTCGTGGTTCGTCCCGCTTGCTCCAGGTTAATGTTTGATATTTGATAACAATGATGATTGATCGAAGAAGCTTTAACATGTGGCGAGTATGCCGGAGTTGCATATATGATTAATGAATGAATGTGGTAAGTGAATAACGTTGAAAAATGTTTAATGTGAGTATGCTTGTGTTTTCTCTTTGGTTGTAAGGATGACAGGGCACCGATACCCTCTAATGGCGACAGGGTGCCGATACCCTCTAATGGTGACACGACACATATTTCTCTCTAACGATATTAATGCGCAACAGAGAGACTGTGCCCAAGTTAGCTACCAGACACGTCGGGTTAGGTTGATAACCGATAGATGATATCATCAGCCATAGGGCAGGCATTCATCATTTGCATATGTTTGAATTGTTTGGGTTTGTCTATTTATTTTGGATTACTATATCATATATGCTATGTTACCTGATTATGTGCTACTTGTTCTACTTGTACCTTAATTGTGTATTACTTGCCTGTATTGCTTGTGTTTGTACAACTGAGAGGCCCCTCATGCTGGTGTCGGTAGACGCTGAGAGCTATTCTTGACGAGATGAATTGATGATGTGATTGAATAATGATGATGATTATTGAATGGGATGAATTCGAGCTCCCTGGGTAGACTCCGTGAAGTGATTTCACTAGCTCCAGGTGAGGATATGATGCATTGATATAGCATTGCTGAGACAGAACAACTGGTGATGGTTTTGTTTATCATTCTGTTTTTGATTCCTTGGAGAGTTAGAAAGTTAGGAAGCATGAGGAAGATGAATTAGATTTAGCTTTCCCTTATGATAGTTGCCTATTTATGGATTAGCGAGAACATAAGGTGAATGTTTGGTGAAAAAAAGTTTAGGATGCTTAGTGAGTTTTTATTGCATTGCATTGTATTTATTTGGCACTTTTACCGTACTGGGAACCCATGGGTCGGGGGTTCTCATTTCGTATATATCTCTGGTTTTTCAGATACAGGTCCAGGTACTCAAAAGTGAACTGTGGTTCGTCTGAGAGACGGCGAAGATTTTTATATTCTCTACTTTTTATTTTTCTTAGAATCTCTCCACCTTTATTTTGAAAAGCTTACATTATGTATTGAACTCTTTTAAACTTGCCTATAAAGGCTCTTATGTTTGGCTTGGGAGAGATTAGGAAATACTGTTGTCAACTACTTTTATTCTGTATCCTAGTCGGCCTAAACTTCGCGGGTCGTGACTAGTGGCTATTTACATATGTTATATATATCTATATATTGTCCTTCTCTTACTTTCCGTTATATCTTTATCCTTATATCGCTTTCGACTTCACGCTTTATCATTTAGTTGTCGATGCGTGAGTGATACGACTTTGCGATTTTATTTTACTCTTTTCAGGCTTTTTGATTAATACTCCTTTCAATTATACTTATTATTATGTATTAAAAATCCACCTGAGAGTCATACCACTGTAATATCATTGACTTATGACTCGAGCATAAGGATTTGAATATTAGGGTGTTACAAAGAACATCAAGAAAACACATGTTTTAAGCATGCTTCCTTGAAAACCAAATTCAAAAGGGAAAGGAACAGCCATCTCACCTTATTTTCAGCCTTGATAAGTTACATGGTTATGTAGAGGAAGAAGAGAGGATCATTTTGGTAAAATCGGAGTTTTGATTTGAGTTTTAGTTCAGAAGAATTCAAGCCTTGAAGATTTAAGTGTCATAAAAGTTTCTCTCTTTTCTCTCTTGTAATTTTTTGCCACAAGGTGAAAATGAACCAGCCTTGGGGTTCTTGGGGGTGTAGGGTGAGTTTTGATTGGGTGGCTTCGAGGTGGATTAAAATAATATTAAAATATCTCAGGTGTATAACTACTAAAACTATATGTATCAGAACATTTGTTAAAACATCTCTCAAAATCCTTTTCTGAGCTACTAGCATAAATGACACTAGTAACATACTTAATATGAGAATAGAACATGTATGATGAGGCATTAGTATTGCTAAAGTCATCAGAGAGTGCTTGTGCTAAGCTGCACTAGTAAACTGTGAATCCGGTTAAACCGATTTCCTGTTTTTAACTAAAACAGACCAAGTAACCTTATAATATCATTCAAGCAGCTTCTAATACTAATATAATGATAATATTATACTATTATCTCTCTTATCTCATGAATCGAGTCTGGTTCGTCAAACTAAGACTATTTACGAAAATCAAAATCAAAACTCCTAACTGATACGGTTAAAAAACTAGGTTCTTCGTGATTGCGTTGTCGAGCTTGCCCCAAAAGAGGTTCTAACTTAAAGATGATATAATGACAATGAGGATCGAGATATTTGCTTATATAGAAGAGGTGTTCTCTTTACTGATCTTTCGGAGAAATTCGCGCCTTCAGAAAAGATCTCGCGTACTCGAAAATCGGGGTTGTTACAATACCAAACTTACAAATGATATTTTTTTCAAACAAATGAAATTATTTTATCTAATGTTATTTTTGCTAATGGTTGAGTTTCAATCCATTTTAAAAAATAATCAATTCAACAAGGAGAAATTTTACCCGAGCAAGAGCCAAAAGAAATTGTCTTAAAATTTCTAGCCCCCACTTTTGGAATGGCCAGCTTACCTTAGTTGAATATAATAACTCGCATGGTATATGAATTATATGTGCGTGTTTTTGACAATATCACGAAGCCTTACTTTATCTTTACAATCACGTTGCAAAGTTGATCAAAAGAAACCTGCTCTCAAAATCTTAGACTAAACTTTGGCTCCCAACATGAGTACCGTAAACTCCTTCATGTGCTTCAGCAAGTGCTAAGTCTACTTCTGAAGAACTCAAACATTTTAAGAGATGATGCGAGAACCCTTTCTTATAAAGGTCAATTCCAAATAATGTAAAAAAAAAAATACTAACTTGTCTTTTAAATTCCTTGGGATTAGAAACGTCGGATGAACCTCTCTTGTTCGTAAGTAAGAAACGTATGGAGATCTCCAATCGGATGCTTGAGATACATTTAATATAAGGGTTAGATGCGCACTAGGGGTTGCTAGTGTAGATTGTAATAATGATGCAGCATGAGAATGTAAACAAGTAGTAGCTAACTTGGATAATATATCAGCTCAACTATTTTGTTCTCTAAGTATGTGTTGTATATCAAAATTTTCAAAATATAAGCTTAAATCTTTAATAGTAGCTAGATATTTTTCTAATAAAGGATCTTTTACTTGAAAAACATTGTTTACCTATTGTACTACAAGTAAAGAGTCACAATATACAATAATATGACGAACTTGAAGATCTCAAGCCAAACGTAAGCCAGCTAAGAGTACTTTATATTCAGCTTAATTGTTGTTTGCTTTAAATAGGAATTGTAATGAATGTTCTAGTACAACTCCCTGGCCACAATTAATTGTTTGATTAGAGTCTCTTCTCTAAATATATCCATCAATGTACTTGTTCAAATGACCATGTCGAACTTATATTCTTAACAAATCTTTAGCAACAACACAATCATTAGTTGTATGACCATAATTTTAATGAATAGCATAATATTTAGCTTTGTCAATATTTTTCAAATATTGATATGCATCATCCTTTCGAGATGGCTTAATGAGCTTAGAGTTTAAAATTGCCTTAATAATGTCTTCTCTTTTGGTATTGAATTGTGTATACGATTCGTATGTGGAGCAAGTCGGAAAGGCTTTTTGAAATTCCTACCACTATCATAATTTTTAGGAGCACTATTTTTCTCTAAACCTTAGCTTTTACCTTTTCGCAAAATTCAGCTAAAGTTTTAGACTTGGCTACAACAATAATTTCTTAAAACTTTCCTTGCCGAAGTACACTTTTGATGGAATGAAGATGAACCTCTAGATGGAGATAAGGAATATTCGTTGCTATCTTTGTAAGATCGAGTCACATTTGTTTCTGTTTAATTGTACTCAGATAATTTGAATCATGTAGATATATAGAGTAGGCTACAAATTGATCCTCAAAAAGCTTGGCCGAATCCCAAAAACAAGAAATAGATTTTACTGACAAAAAGTAGAAAAACAACGACATAATATAAGAAAAGAGACACAATTCACGAGCATTATGGAATGAAATTTTGTATATGCTTCTTTGGATCTCTAAGTCCATCATAAGACTTTAAAATCAAAGGTAAAGCAAAGTGTTGAGAAAGTTGAAAATTTATGACATCAATAGTGAATGATCCAACAGCGTTTTGTCCGTCTATTTGAATCGTAGGTTGATTATTGCCCTATTTTTGTGCCTCTGAGACATGAGTTAGATTAGATTCGTCTTCCTTATCTTCGTCATTTATTCTTTTTTATTATTTTCGTTATTGTCATTGTTTATTAAATGAGCATTAATAAACTCGACTAATTAATTTACTATTTATTGGTTTTTTATCGTCATACGCTGATTAATTTATTATAACTCTTACTATATGAAAAACTCAGATGATATTGGAGGGGGTTAATTGTCAGTCATGGTTAATCTTAAGAGTTGGAGCACACAAAAAAAATAAATTTTTTAGCCCCATAGTGGGCGGCAATTTTTTTATTCGACTATAGAGATTCTCTTATTCTACTATGCTTGATCTTTGAACTGGAAGAATTATATGTCAATTACCGAAAAATATAAAGAATGTGAACATCTTTAAAAAATATTCCAATATTTAAGTTAGTGTTTGAGGTATTTTTTTTATAAACTAATTAATTGGGTCTGAGAACGTACTTTCTCCTTCTGCTTAAATTGTTTTTATAAAATAAAGAAAAATATGGTCGTTTATCTATTTTAATTGTGTTGTTCATGAGAATAAAGTCTCATTATTGTCTTTTTATCATTTATAGCTATCTATTTTAATATTTCAGTTAGGGAAAGTATGAGGAGCCAATGAAATATTTATACAATGTGGACAATGGAGATTTATGGAGTATTAGAGATATAATGTGTTACATTTTCCCATCAGTTGAAGCTTTTGGGATGAGTGGTATCATGACATGGTATTAAAGCGCTAGATTCAAAAAGTTAAGAGTTTGATCCTTGGTTAACCCAAAAATTAAACTAATTTTTCGAGAAGATGTTTATTATCCCTTGTACTCGGATGGTTATTCTAAATAGTATAGGAGATGTTCATTTCATAACTCAATAGCCATTATACACATTGTACAAATAGTTCATTGTCTCCCTAACAGAATCCTTTGAGTTATATCTCATTATGACCAAGTTATAATAGATGGATCACCATTAATTTAATCGAAGCAAAAAAGGGTTTTCATATATTGGATTGTTGTTAGAATAAAAAGTTGAAAACAAGATACAACTAATGTAGTCTTATCATAAAAAAAAAACAACTAATATATAAAAACCTTTTTTCTTTCTAGACATAATTAGTTCGATCACCTCTTATAGTTATGGGCACTCAAAAAGGGGGAAATGTCTAATGCATATTATTATTTTATAAGGGGAAAAAAAAGAGTATGATTGCTTGTCATGTCATCGTAGTTTAACTAAAAAGAATGCTGATTTTAATTCTAATTCGACTCTATAATGCATTTGCAAATTAACCAAAACGGCAAGTACATCCACTCACGATTGAAAAGAGACGCATTCTCTTATAAAATGTACTACCTAATTAGAGGTGGAAGGGCCGGGTTATCCAACGGAGATCAGATCGTAGCTCGACTCATTTTTTATTCGATTTGTTTTATTAAATAAGTTAAATTTAAATTTTTAAAAAATTTATTAATTAAAAAAATTTAAGACATGGACTTTTAAAAAAATTTACAAAATTTATTGAACCAAAATTCGTTAAAATATAAATTTTTGTAAAAATAAATTATTTTTAATTTAAATTTTTAACCTTAATCAAGATTGTAGGTTTTTTAAAAAAAATGTTTATGATTATGAATGGTAGTTGTGTGTTATGATATGTAACTAACGATTAATATATAAATGAGTTATGAATTATGAATAAATTATGAATTATAAATAAATTTTAGAATGTATTTAATGTCAATTCAGATTTTTAAATTTAGTGTTTTGAGTTATAATTCAAAAAATATACTTTTCAAATAAGTTCATGAACTTATTAGATTTTTAAACAAGTCGGACTAAAATCTTAAAAGAATATAAGAAATAACAGACTTAAACTTCAATCATCTATTTACAATATAAATTAGACTCGTCTAAATTAAAATTTGATTTAACTTGATTCGTCTTATTTTCACCTTTATATCTAATAAAAAAAATTCTGATAATAATGTATTTTTTTTGTTTGAAAATATTACATATAATTAAAGAGAAAGCCTTTCTTATCGATTTTATTTTTTAAATATTTTTATTAAAAAATATTTATTACTAGTGATGATAAAATTTTAGATAATATAAAAAACTTGACTATTTCTGTGAATATATTTTTATATAAAAATAATTATATTATAAATTATTAGATAAATATAGTTAATTTCACATACTAAAAATTAAATCATTTATCAATTCATAATATTATTTTTGTATAAAAATATTTTCCTAGAAATACTGAAATAATCAAAGGAAAAAAGGAATGCGAATTGGAAGTAGAGAAGATCCAAGGGTTGTTAAAAAGAGCACCAAGATTTATTAGTAAGATAGATAGATGGATTGTAGGGATGAGATTGAATATGGAGGTGCATGGTGGTCCCCACGCACTCACTAACCATGGCAATGCAAATGCAACACGCAATCCACTGTACAACACAACTTGTTCACTCGTGTATGAGTCAGTAGTCTAAACCATACAACACATCCAAACTACAGAGTATATGTCTATCTATTTGGATTTATTTTCATTTTTCAATATGCCCTTGTACTACCATATGGTGGTTCACCCCGAAAATAAATAAAATAAAGAAAAATATAATGAATCCCAAGCCATTCAATGATCATGTATGTGTCTATATAAATCAGTGTGTTGGGTCCTTATATCAACTCAAACTCACACAACACTATACCTAGAGAACTTAAGTGCCTTATTGATTCTATATATCTATCTATAGTTAATTACGTGTATATTATATAGTGTGGCATAGAAGAATTTAGAAGATGCGTTCATCAGAGGATAATAAGGGGTCTAAATATTCTTCTAGCTTTCCTTATTGGTCCTTTCTATGCTGCAAAAGTAGCATTTCTTCATCAGAAATTGAACCAACCCATGAAAACAATATGATGAGCAACGAATCTTCAGAGTTATCACATGCCAATGAGAAAAAGAAGCACGGTGGATGGAAGGCCATGCCTTTTATCTTAGGTCTTATTAATAAGTCTCAACATTAATTATTTCTTCTAATTAAGATTAATTCAGTTATAATTGAATTTATTTGTATTTTGTGATTTTATACAGGGAATGAATCGTTTGAGAGGTTAGCAGCATTCGGTTTATTTGCCAACTTTATGGTGTATTTGACAAGAGAATTTCATATGGAACAAGTATATGCTTCAAATATTCTAAATATATGGGGTGGTGTCACTAATTTCTTCCCTTTAATTGGTGCCTTCATTTCTGATGCCTATGTTGGTCGCTTCCGGACCATAGCTTATGCTTCATTTGCTTCTTTTCTGGTAACATTTTTTACCTAGCTCTATATATTCTCTCCCCTCCCCCTCTCTCAGTTCCTCTTCTCCTTTTTTCTATTTTTATAGTTTATTATTTTTTTAAAAAATGCATGAGTTACAGAAAGATATTTGGTCTGTTTGCTCTTGTATGAACGATGATTAAGGCCAATATTATATATGGTGTCTTTCATTTGGTGCATATGTAATTTTTGTCTAATTTATTTTTTATAATAATTTTTAAATATTTAAAATTTTTAACTTTTATACTTTTAAATTTAAAAATTAATTATTTCATCTTTTTTAGCAATTAAACAATAAATTTTAGACACTAATAAACACCGATGATTAAAAATATGTGAGAAACCTTTTTAAATAATCATATAAACTACAACAACAAAATGGGTACAATAATAAATTCACTTATTATAAATATGTTTTGGCGTCTATTATTAACAATAACAACCTAATTATAAAAATTAAAGTAGATTAGAAATCAAATTAAAAAAATTATAAAAATTTAATTATAAATTTAATAAAATTAAAGTATAAGAACTACTTGAGTAATTTATAATAATTCAATCTAAATATATAATCTTGTGAACTTGCCTAGTCATTATCAGCACTTAATAACTTTATTGCAAGTTTGCAACTAATGAGATTCTGGTGAGTTGTTTTATTTGTAATCGGTCGTTGTTCAGGACGTTTAAAAAATAATAATAATAAAGGTATTGATTTTTTTTTTCATAATGACCAAAACAGTGTCATTTTGTGCATATAAAAGTCGTAGACCAACCTTTCCGACAACCTTTTCCCTAATCCCTCCATTTCTTTTGGTAATCTTGTTGCATTTGCCCAATTAGTTTAAGTAATGTTAGGTATTTAATTTTTTTAAATTATTTTATTTATTTTAAATTTAAATTTTAAGTCATAAATGTTTAATTTAAATTATAAATTAAACTTGAATTCTAAAGTTGGTTAATATTATGTAACTCAAAAATTATTTTTTTATGCTTTTTTTTTTAATTTAACACACACACACATCTAATTTAATACACACACACACACACACACACATATATATATATATATATATATATATATATATATATATATATATATATATATAGTAAGGGAATCAATTAGATAAAGATGTCAAAAATATCTTTTTTTTAAGATTTTTTAAAAATTAAACTTTAACACATATAATCAATTAAATTGTATTATTTTTATTGAAATTAGGTCAGACAAATTAGTTTAGCAAAAAAATTAATAAATTAAATTTTAAAATGGTATAAATTAATATTTGTTATAAAAAATTATTACAATATCTCTGTTATAAAATACAACTAAAATATCTTTATATATATATATATATTAATTTTAAAAATTTTAAATTATAACCCTATAACGATAGAGAAAAAAAAGACTAGAATTTAGTATTCTCAAAATTAATATATATAATAAAAGTATTTTAGTTATTTTATATAATAAAAATATTGTAATTATTTTTTATAAAAAATAATATTAATTTAGACAGATTCAAAATTTAATTCATTATTTTTTTGTTAAATTAATTTATCTAATTTAATTTTAACAAAAATACCATAATTTAAATAATTATATTATTATTAAAAAATATCTTTAAAAAAAGACGTTTTTTACATCTTTATGGAGCATTCCACTAAGTAATGTATGTGTGCGTTCACGTGATATTGCATTTCTGAGTCAATTACTAACTCAAAGTGAATCCACAAGAATATCTTCGGATCTCATTCTTTTCCATTATGTCAAAGCTAAGTTAGTTTAAATGTTTAATATCAAGAATACCCTCAAAGTCTTATAGTATGTTAATATCTTGAATTTTTTCTCTCTCTCTCACTCTATAAGAATAAGTTATCAAGTATTTTCTACTCTGTAGATAATCTACCATATCTATTATATAATGATCGGAGAAGTTTGGTATATTTTTTTTAAAAATCGAAGACTCAAGCTAAAAAATTTTTAATTAAAATATAAAATATTCTTATCATCTTAACTAATGTTATATTTATTATTTTTACCCATATTTAACACATAAAATAGTGTATTAATCTAATATAAAATAAAGCACAAAATATTTAGTGACATTTGATAATATACTATAGATAAAGTAAGAGTTTAATTTGTTTTTATATATTATAGTTTATGTTCATTACGTAATACGCTTTTAATATACAATGATAGATGTTATTGTTGAACGAACGAAGACAATCAACTTGCAAATATTCATATTGATTTGGACACATGAACTTAAATTTATTATGAATGAAAAATATATGGATGGAGTTGAGTAACTTGAATATACCTTCTAATACCTTCTAAATAAAATGAGGAGAAGAGAGGGAAAGAAAACGAAAATGAAAAAGAAAATTGATTGCATCAATATTGTTAACACTTAACAGTTAAAGTAACCGTTTTTTGCTCCTTGGTCCTTCCACATATCAATGACTTTGTACGTGACTTCCCTTTTATGTCATGTCATTATTTTATTTTGCCCTTCAGTTCCTTATTCCACAGAATCTTTCTTTTTTTAATTATAAGAATGTTATATGTACCATTTTCTTGCATTTTTTTGTATATTTTTTATTTTGATATTAAAAGTAATTAATAAAAAATAAAGTATTTATCTTTATACCATAAAAATATTAATTATACAATATATATATACAAACATCAAATTTGTTTATTCCTTCTTTTAGTAGTACATATACACAAACACGTTTTTAACCTACTTAATAATTGATGCAATAATGACATATTACTGTATCTATAGTTACGTTGCACTTAGCAATTTATTATTATTCAACTAACATTATTTATTTTTATTATTTGTTGAATAGGGTATGATGGTGGTAACTTTAACAGCTTGGTTACCAAAATTGCACCCTCCACCATGCACTCAAGAGCAGCTAGCCTTAAACCAATGTGTTAGGGCAAGCCCATCAAACATTGGTGTTCTTATCTTGGGTCTCACCGTGATGAGCTTAGGCTCGGCCGGCATAAGGCCGTGTAGCATACCCTTTGGGGTCGACCAGTTCGACCCCTCGACGGACGAGGGGCGAAAAGGAATCAATAGCTTCTTTAATTGGTACTACACAACATTCACAATTGTGTTGGTGATCACCCAAACAGTTGTTGTGTACATACAAGATGAAGTTAGCTGGAAGATTGGTTTTGCTATTCCAACAATTTGCATGTTGTGTTCAATAATCTTGTTCTTTGTGGGAACAAGGATTTATGTTCATGTGAAGCCAGGAGGGAGTGTCTTTTCTGGAATTGCACAAGTTCTAGTTGCTGCCTATAAAAAGAGGAAAATTGAGCTCCCAAGTGAGAAGCAGGGTCTTGGAATTTACTATGATCCACCCTTGGATGGGACAGCAAATCATGTTTTGTCTAAGCTTCCTCTCACCAATCAATTCAGGTAACGTGTCCCTAGCTACTAACTAACTATTATTATTATAAAAATATTATTCATAAATTAAAATTATTTAATAAAATTTATTTTTAATGTTAATGATTAATTTTCATGTACACCCATCATAATCGTATTATTGAGGCGTTTTATTAAAAGTTTTTGGTTGGAAAGTTTTTGTTGTTACTTGGGTAACTTTTGCCAATGCTTTATTGATCGTCATTCAGCAATAATTATGGTGTGGGGGTCAATAATATCTGTGAGAAATCTACATAAAGATTACTTCTAGAAGCTGCGTTTATTTTTCTTATGAAAAAGTCTAGGGAGCCAATGGCCTAAGCGTACAATGTGTACAATGGAGGTTTAAGAAGTATTAGAGATATGACCATTAGTGTTATATTGTCCTGCCAGGTTACGCTTTTGGGATGAGTGGTTTCAGATATGGTGTTAGAATTCTAGATTCGAAAGGTCAAGAGTTCGATCCTTGGTGAACCCCAAAATCAGTTTAATTTTTTATTGAGATGTTTATTATCCTTGGTATCCGGATGGTTATCTTTGGTATCGGATGGTTATTCTAGCTAGTATGGTGATGTTCATTTTATTCATGGACCAAAAATTTAGCCCATTGTACACATTGTACACTTAAGTCATTGGCTCCCTAGCACTACTCTTTTCTTATATATGCCCATAACGACTGTGAGGGACACAATAATCCTTTTATTTTAATTTATACATGCAAAATTGAATTTAAATCATCTAAAGTGAAAAAAATAAAAAATTAATTATTATTAATTTTATAAAATATATATTCTACTATTTTAATTTAATAGTGATTAATTTCTTATTTTATCACTTTATTAACTTCTTAATTTTAAAATATTTTGATTGATAAAAATTTATAAACGTTAAGAAATTTGTTTTCTATTAAAACAATTTGGTAAAGAAATTACTAACATATATCTCATTCTTTCTAAACTATAATAACAGACTACTAAAAAAAAAAAAAGATTCTACAAAGGTTATAATTTTCTCTTATAACATTTTTTTATTATATAATTAAATTGGTATTCTTTCTTGCTCTATCCTTTTTAGTTTTCATTTCTTTCCCATTTTTCTGATCTTCTTCTTTTATAAATCTATAAAAAAAAAGGCAGGTCTAACTCATTTTTATGAACTTACATTCATTTTTATTGTGTACCTAACCATCCACATTGAATATAAGAGATAAATTCGCTTTCCACCGAAGAATAGAAAATAGGTACCGACTCGGCGACTCATTTTAATATTCTAACTGTGTTCAGTGGCTTATCTTATGTCAGTGGTTTGAACAAAGCAGCCATAATAATGGAGGGTGAAGTAAAGGAAGATGGGAGCAGAGTAAACCATTGGAGACTAGCAAGCATTCAACAAGTGGAAGAAGTCAAATGCTTAGCCAGAATATTCCCAATTTGGGCCGCAGGTATTCTAAGCCTAGTTTCCATGGCCCAACAAGGAACATTCACAATCTCACAAGCTTTGAAAATGGACCGTCACTTGGGCCCGAAATTCCAAATCCCAGCAGGGTCCTTAAGCGTCATTTCACTCCTCACCATAGGCTTCTGGGTCCCATTCTATGACCGAGTCATGGTTCCATCACTAAGGAAAGTCACAAAGCACGAAGGTGGCATCACGTTGCTCCAAAGAATTGGAATTGGAATGGTTTTCTCAGTCTTGTCCATGGTTGTTGCTGGTTTAGTTGAGAGGGTTAGAAGAAACGCCGCAAATTCGAACCCGAATCTGTTGGGAATTGCACCCATGTCAGTGTTGTGGCTTGCCCCACAATTGATTCTAATGGGTTTGTGTGAGGCGTTCAACATAATTGGACAAATTGAATTTTTCAATAGACAGTTCCCGGATCATATGAGAAGCGTTGCTAATGCATTGTTTTCGTGCTCTTTTGCGGCGGCTAGCTATGTTAGTAGCATATTAGTAACCACGGTTCATGGTGTTACTAGAACACATAGCCACCCAGATTGGTTAACTAATGATTTAAATGCTGGGAGGTTGGATTATTTTTACTATCTTATTGCTGTGATTGGAGGATTGAACTTGGTTTATTTTGTGTTTGTTGCTCAAAGATATCGTTACAAGGGGAGTGTTGATCTTCAAGCGAAAGATCAAGATGTTGAGTTAGCTTCACATAATACTAAAGATTAGGGAGAATTAGGTTATTATTATTACTGTAATGCTATAATAAGCTCATGCGTATGTATGTATATAGATAAACCAAAGAGAAAAAAAGAAAAGAAAGATGACATGACCTTCTCTTACGTTTTTGGAATGTTATGCTAATGCAATAATAATAATAACGTTCAATATACGTTAATTATTTTTTATATGATGGATGAAATGGTATAATACGTTGATATGAGTTAAAATGGGTGTATTTCACAAGTGTGATGTATAATATAAATCGTTACTTACGATTTGCATAACAAAAGAAATCGTTATTCACGATTTCATAAATCACATTTTTTTTAATTAAAAAATTAAAATCGTGACTCACGATTTCTTATTTTTTTTTGTCTTATCTGAAATCGTAACTCACGATTTCTGTTAACTTTTTTTAATTTTTTGTCTTATTTGAAATCGTTACTCACGATTTCTTTTTATCCTATATCACTGCATTACACCAAAATATCATAATATTAATGAAAAACATCAATAACAACACAATATAAAAAAAAATTAGCCTTCAATATACTCCTTCTGTTCCTGGCTCTAAAGCATGAGACTCCCCAATGAGTGTGGTATATATATATATATATATATTTCTGAATGATAAGATAAAATGACTATTATTAGGATGTGGTATATATATATATTTCTGAATGATAAGATAAGATGACTATTATTAGGATGAATACGGTGTCTATAAAATTTTACTAATATTTAAAAAGCATAGTTAAAATTAAGATAATATTTTTCTATTATTTAGTAACACATTTTAATTTAAAAATAAAAAATGAAATTAGAAGTGTGATAAAATTAATTAGTAAAAAAGTGTGCTACTAATTTTAAGTATATTTTTAAAATATTGTCAAACTTTCATAATCAATATATCTATTATAGAATTCCCGATATATCTTATACCGAATTCGGATACCAATTTTTATGGGCACTTAGAGGTTTGAAAAATAAAGATTATATTAAGATTATATATATCTCAAAAAAATCCGTACCCTTTATTTATATATTTATAGTAAATGACAGAAATTAAAAAAAAAAAAATTCTAACTCAATCCCTGCAGGACCAGTGAACTCTTAAAAAGAGTGTACTTGGACCAATTGCTATCTTTAGGTTAAGTTTTGGAGTTTGGGTGTAAAACCATGTATGGACTTGCTCTTCTCACATTGAGATCATTGTCAAATTAAGAACAACTCATAGTTTAGTTTAATTTAAGAAAGATTCTAAACAACATAAACAAGTTAAAAAATTAATTTTAAATTTATTTTAGAATTAAAAAATTCATTAAAACAAACACTACCCCAACTAACCCTAATTTCACTTTAAAAAATCGCTTTCTCTCCCTACTAGCCGCACTCTTTTCTTTCCCATCTCTCACTAACCGCACCGCTGCTCCGTGTTGCTGGTCACCGTCGCCCAACGTCTTCTGTCACGTTGCACGGATTCCTCCTCGCGCCTCCCCTACCTACGCGCCATCACAACTTCGTCTCCCACGTGCCGCAGCAACCACCGACCACGCAAGCAAAGCTGCCGTTCGTCCTTTTCTCCTCTGCGCCGCGCCGTGCGTTCCGGACGAAGATGCTGGTCCTCTTTTCCCATGCGTCCAGTCGTGTCTGTGCTCCCTAGAAGCAACGCTACCGCCGACCACCGTCCAACAGCATGGCATCGTCTTCTCACGTCGCAGCCACTACCATCACGACTTCCTCTCCTGTCGCAGCAACCTCCATCTAGACGTATACCCCGATCGGTCAACCGCATCTCCTTCCCTCAATGACCTGTTTTTTTTTTTCTTCCCATCCTAGGGGTTTAGTTTAACTTGTGTTTTTTATGATGGATTTTTTTTGGGTTAATTAGATTTTTTAATCGTTATTGGTCTAAGAATTAAATTCTTATAGGGTTGGATGTTTCTTTTTGAGTTAATTAGATGTATCTTTTTGTATTAATTGAATGTTTTTTTACCATCCTTGGTTTGAAAATTAAACTTTTATATGGTGGTTTGGGTTTGGATGTTTCTTTTTGGGTTAATTAGATGCTTCTTTTTTTATTAATTGGATGTTTTTCTCTGAATAAGTTTCACTTTTTCTGATGTTACTTTTTCTTCTGGTGGATGTTTCTTTTTAAAGGTGGAGCACCAGGGTTGGTTGCAGGGAGCATAGGGGCGGCGCAACATCAGGGAGAAGAAGGTGAATGGTGACGTCGAGAGCAGGGAGCACGAGGGAGGCGCGACGCAGGGGAAAAAAAGGTGCAGCGACGGTGCGTTGCATTGCTTCTTCCTATGGCAGCGACAGTAGTACGGTACGTTGGTGACAGTGCGACATGGAAGGGGGAGTGAAGCGGCTATGGTAAAAAGAGGGAAAAGCGGAAGGTGAGAGACAAGGGTTATAGTGAGTAAATAGGTGATGAGCGGATAATTTATACGCTTTTTGGCATTGTTTTTAGGTAGTTTTTAGTAAGTTCAAGCTACTTTTAGGGATGTTTTCATTAGTTTTTATGTTAAATTCACATTTTTGGACTTTACTATGAGTTTGTGTGTTTTTCTGTAATTTCAGGTAATTTCTGGCTGAAATTGAGGGACTTGAGCAAAACTCTGAAAAAGGCTGACAAAAGGACTGCTGATGCTGTTGGAATCTGACCTCCCTGTACTCTAAATAGATTTTCTGGAGCTACAGAACCCCAAATGGCATGATCTCAACGGCGTTGGAAAGTAGACATCCAGAGCTTTCCAGCAATATATAATAGTCCATACTTTATTCGGAAATTGACGACGTAAATTGGCGTTGAACGCCAAGTACATGCTGCTATCTAGAGTTAAACGCCAGAAACACGTCATGATCCGGAGTTGAACGCCCAAAACACGTTATAACTTGGAGTTCAACTCCAAGAGAAGTCTCAGCTTGTGGATAGATCAAGCTCAGCTCAAGCATACACTAAGTGGACCCTGGAAGTGGATTTATGCATCAATTACTTATTCATGTAAACCCTAGTAGCTAGTCTAGTATATATAGGACATTCAACTATTGTATTAGACGTCTTTTGACCACGTTTCATCTTTGGTCTCAGTTTTGTTTTATTCTTCATCTTAGGAGGCCATTGAGCATGTTTGAGGGGGCTGGCCATTCGGCCATGCCTGAACCTTTTACTTATGTATTTTCAACGGTGGAGTTTCTGCACACCATAGATTAAGGGTGTGGAGCTCTGCTGTACCTCAAGTTTCAATACAATTATTATTACTTTCTATTCAATTCTCTTTTATTCTTATTCCAAGATATATGTTGCACAACACTTTGATGAATGTGATGATCCGTGACACTCATCATCATTCTCACCTATGAACGCGCGTGACTGACAACCACTTCCGTTCTACTCTAGGCCGGGCGCATATCTCTTAGATTCCCCAACAGAATCTTCGTGGTATAAGCTAGATAGATAGCGGCATTCATGGGGATCCGAAAAGTCTAACCTTGTCTGTGGTATTCCGAGTAGGATCCTGGGAATCCGGAAAGTCTAACCTTGTCTGTGGTATTCCGAGTAGGATTCCGGTATTGAATGACTGTGACGAGCTTCAAACTCCTGAAGGCTGGGCGTGATGACAAACGCAAAAGAATCAATGGATTCTACTCCAACCTGATTGAGAACCGACAGATGATTAGCCGTACTGTGACAGAGCATTTGGACCATTTTCACTGAGAGGATGTGATGTAGCTATCAACAAGGGTGACGCCTCCAGACGATTAGCCGTGCAGTGACAGCGCATAGGACCATTTTCCCGAGAGGATTAAAAGTAGCCGTTGATGATGGTGATGTCCTACATACAGCTTACCATGGAACGGAGTAAGAAGGATTGGATGAAAGCAATAAGAAAGTAGAGATTCGAAAGGATTCTAGCATCTCCACACGCCTATCTGAAATTCCCACTATTGATTTACATAAGTATTTCTATCCCTTTTTATTTTCTATTTATTATTAATTTTCGAAACCCATAACCATTTAATCTGCCTAACTGAGATTTACAAGGTGACCATAGCTTGCTTCATACCAACAATCTCTGTGGGATCGACCCTTACTCACGTAAGGTATTACTTGGATGACCCAATACACTTGCTGGTTAAGTTGAACGGAGTTGTGGAAAGAAAGTGCTGAGTTAATTTTTATGTACATGCCAAAGAGTCATTATTGTTGATCACAATTTCATCCACCAATAGGGTGGGATGCTTTTTGTTTTAGTGAGCCTCGAGTGCAACTCGTTGTTTATGTTGTTCACTCCCCTATTGTTGTCTACCTAGCAGAATTTTTTTTTTATTTGTCTTGGACCCATGTTTTATTTGTTTTTCATTTGAGAGAACGAATTGTGGCTGAAAATGAGTCAATTACTCTTTCCACTCTTTTTACTTTTTTTTAATTTTATTTTATTCACTATACATTCAAATTTAAAGTTATTTCTACACTATTATCATCTATGCTTTTACTATATCCTTTTTACACAAACTTAAGTTTTTCTTTTTACAAATTTATTACATTTTTTACCTTTATTTTAGATATTTTTTTACACAATAATTTTTATTTAGAATAAACTACCATTTGTACTCACAAAAATTCTAAACGCTGACAAATGTATCCTTGAAACAACGAAATTAAAGTTATAGTCATAAAAGATCGATTCCGTACGACAAACTATTCAACCCTAAATTATCCTCCTCTCCCTCCCTCCCTCTCGCCCTCTCTCCAAATCAACCCCACCGTAACCAACTCCAATTCACTTTCCTAAAAAAAAGGAATTTACCTGGGTAGTATGATTATTGGTGAAACGTTTTCTTTTTCTTTTCTCCGACACAAAACATTCGTGGTGCTCTGGACACCACACTCTCCGCCAAGAGGTTCACACAGAACTTTTGCACCCCACTTTCGGGATCTTCTCGGGTCTCCACCTTTGGCATTGCCTTCACAATCTTGCTTCCACCAGAAGGTTTCTTTGCGGCCACATGAAGACTAGTTACTTTCCCAAAATAATCAAAACCGGAACAAATCGACGATTTTGGCGTGGTTCCACGATCCCCATGTGATTCCACCTTCCCTCCTTTGTAAGCGTGCATGCCATCCCTGTACACCTTATCGCAATAATCAGAAGAATGATGACTATGGTTAAACCTGCTGAAACGGTGGTTGTGGTGGGATTGATTTATATATATATATATATATATATATATATATATATATATATATATATAGAGATTTAGTGTTTTGGGATAATTTTTTAGAATTTGAATAATTTTATTCTACGAAATTGATTTCATGAGTATAATTTTAATTTCATTATTTTGTAGGTACATTTATGATCGTTTAAAAATTTTGTAGGTATAAATAATAATTTATTTTTTTTTTATAAATACTAAGTACATTCACTTCAATTTTCACAAATTCTTCTAATCTTCTAGTTAAAACTTGAATTATCTACTAATATTTATTGTTATTAAGTGTAAATTATTTTTTTAATTTGTAACTTTTAATAATATTATTGTGAAAAATAAATTTTGTTTAATACCTATATAAATTTATTTTTATTTTAATTATTAAATAGATAATACTAAAATAGAGATTAAAGTTTGTCCTTCGTATTAGAAAAGAAAAAAATAATCTTAGTTTCTATATACAAAAACTTATGTGAATTTAATTTTTATGGTAAGTCATAATTAAAAATTTAAGAGCGTTCCTTGTTAGTGGTATTTTTAAGATATAAAGTTATAAATTTATATTTCACAATTTTTAACTTAATTAAACAAATTTTATTTTAAAAAATTATTTTAGTCTTCTTTTAAATTTTAATTACACACTCTCTTTTCAATTTATTTCAAGTATTAGTTTCAATTAACAAGGTTTATTAATTTGTAGCAATTCATAAAAATAAATTATGTGATGCATTAATCATTTAAACATCTAGAATAATTTTTTTAGTCGGTATTGTGTATTTACAAAAGTAAAGAATGTAATATATATATATATATATATATATATATATATATATATATATATATATATATATATATATATATATATACTTAGTTTTTTTATGTTAGTTCAATTAAATATAAGTTTATGTAAAGAAAAAATATAAGTGAGTAGATGATAATAGTGAACTGTATAGAAAAAAATTTAAATTTGAACGAACGATGAATAAAATGAACTAAAAAAATAAATAATGAATGGAAATAATAATTTATCTGTTTTCAGTCACAAATACAATCTGTCCTCTCAAATGAAAAACAAATAAAACATAGGTCCACAACGCAAATGAAAAAAAAAGCATGCTATTATTTAAATTTAGTGTTAATATTATTTAAGGAGGAGAGAAAAAAAAATTAAATTTTTTAATACTTTTAGTATTGCCATTATCATTTTCATACCGTCTGAAAAAAGATAGAAGATTTTAATATTAAATATTATTTACTACAATAAACCACATCAAAATCATAAGTAGGTATAGATGTTTTTTCACATCTGCACTATAAAATCCTCCTTAATTTAGAACTATCCATACCATAGATACATCGTCACATTTCTTTGATTCTTGAAAGACAATATTATTTTAAGTGTGTTACGACTATTTTCTGTATTTTTATAAAAGACGACGACAACAACAATAACAAAGCCTTATCCTATTAGGTGGGGTTAGTTATATAGATCAAACAGTGCTATTGATTTCTATCGTGTATCATATTTATAAAAAGACGGGTTTACATATAGATCTTATTTGACTATCTCATGAATAGTCTTCCTAGGTCTTCTTCTGTCTTCCACTTCTTGTCCATCTTTCATCTCATCGATCCTCTTAACTGAGTGTTTTGTCGGTCTTCTTCTCACATGTTCAAACCACCTGAGACGCGATTCTACCGTCTTTTCCACAATATTTGCTACTCCGACTCTCTCTCTTATATCTTCATTCCTTATTCTATCCAATCTCATATGACCACTCATCCATCTCAATATCTTCATCACTGTCACACTTAACTTATGGTCGTGCTTCTCTTTGGCCGCCCAACACTCTGTATCATAAAGTATAACCGGTCTGATAGTAGTGAGATAGAATTTACCTTTAAATTTATCCTTTATGCACTTAACCTGATCCAAGTCTCTCATTCTTCTTTCATGGTTCTTTGCGATCCTTCCTTCGTGCCTAAAGACAGGTAGAAACTCTCATATGTTCTTGTTCTTGCTTCACTTATAGCCACTTTTGTCTCTTTCTTAGCTGTCTTATATTTTTTCAATTATCTGTATTGCGGAACAAAGACCACTCTTTAAAGCACTCTCTTTTTGCCTTTATCTTTTCTTGTACACTCGCATTCCACTACCATGACTCCTTGTCTCTTGGTCCAATCCCTCTTCATTCACTAAAACTTTCTTTTGCTGTTCTTCTAATAACTTTTGTTATCTCTCTCCACATCTCCTCTACGCTTCCATCCCCTTCTCACTTTGCCTCTTCTCCTATCCTTCTTAGAAAGCTACTTTGTTCCTTACATTTCATCCGCCACCACCTCATCCTTGGATTCTTTGTATGATATCTTTTTCTCAACTTTTGTTCCACGCAAAAATCTATGACGAGCATCCTATGTTGTATTGCTAAACTCTCTCTCGAAATAATTTTACAATTAATGCAAAATTTCTGGTCGACTCTCCTCAACAAGAAGAAGTCGATTTGAGAGCTTGTCATGCCACTCCTATAGATTATAAGATGTTCACCTCTCTTTTTAAAACATGTATTTGCAATGAGATATTTTTCAGGATTTATGATATTCTTGAGAATCAGAGGCTCAATTTGGTTGCTGTTAGCCTCGAGTGCAGAGCCCTGGCATAGTTTCAAATATGGAAAAAGATGGATTAGGTACATGATTGGATTTCTTTGTCAATGACACTTCAGATCCATTTTAGCCCATCTCAATTTGAAAATCCTAGGGATGAACTCTTGAAATTGAAACAATCTGCTTCTGTGGAAGTTTATTTTGAGGCCTTTAACGATTTAGCTGCTAGGGTGTTTGGAATAGATGATACTTTGCTGATGGATTGTTTTATTGGGGGATTATTGCCTGAGTTGCGGCGTGAGGTGAATTCGCACTACCCGGCTTCCTTAATGCAGGCAGTAGCTCTAGCTAAGCTTTTTGAGGAGAAGTTTATTCCCAATACCCCGAGGTGGAGATCTCCAACCTTACGACACTCAGCTACACCGCTTAAAATTACTCCCGCCCCCATACCCAAACCACTGGCCATTACCCCAACATCCCAACCATCAAATTCATCTTCAACCTCACTTTAACTACCAACACCACCTAAACCAGCCACCATGTGTAAGTTGTCTCCCATGGACATTCAGTTTCGGCGAAAGAAGGGCCTTTGTTCTACTTGTGATGAACGTTACTCCCTTTCACATCGTTGTGCTACCAAATACTATTTCTTGATCCAATCTGTGGAGGAATTACCCTAGGAAGAGATTGTTGTGGAAGAAAATCTCAAAATCAAGCAGCCACTGCCGGTTGAATCTAATTCGGCCAAACCATTACACCTCTCTTATGACATTTTGACAAGAACTCCAAGCAGGAGATCAATTCGATTCTCTGGTTCTGTGAATGAGAAAGATGTCCGTGTTTTGATGGATGGTGGTAGTTTGGGTAATTTCATATATCAAGCCCTCACGAAGCGGTTGTTACTGGCTGTTCACCAGGTGCCACAATTCAAGGTTCAAGTGGGCAGTAGTGATCTCCTCCAATGTGAGGGAGAAGTAAGGAAAGTTCCGCTTCAGATCCATGACCATACTCTCTTCATCAATATTTTTGTGCTCCCAATTGCAACTGAGGAAATCGTTTTAGGTGATATTTGGTTGGAAACTTTGGATACACACTTAGTGAACTACAAAAAGAAATTCATCACCTTTTTAGATGGGAATCGGTTGGTCACTTTGCAAGGGGAAATGAACCATATACCAGCACAAGCACAGTTCCATTAGCTCAAACGGCTAAAGCACACTAAGGAAATTGTGGCATTATATACTCTGCAGCTCCAACCCGCTCCTGGCAAGGACCTTACTCCATTCGAATTACCTACTGATTTACAGCCCGAACTTACACAGTTGCTATACACTTATAAGGCAGTGTTTCAGATTCCACAGGGCCTTCCTCTACCTTGGTCTCATGATCATGCAATCCCACTTGTGCCCAATGCACCGCCGGTCAAAGTTAAGCCATACAGATAACCTCATAGCAAAAAATCTGAAGTAGAGCACATAGTGGCTGACATGCTGGCAAAGGGTATTATACGGCCAAGCACCAGCCCATTTTCCTCATCGGTTCTTTTGGTTAAAAAGAAAGATTGCTCTTGGAGTTTATTCACAGATTATCGTGCTTTGAATGCATTCACGATTACAGATTTATTCCCGATGCCAACGGTGGATGAGCTTTTAGATGAATTGTTTGGTGCCCATTACTTCTCCAAATTGGACTTGCGATATGGCTATCACCAAATCAAAGTCCGCCCTAAGGACTGCCTTAAGACAGCTTTTCACACACACCAAGGCCTCCACGAGTGGTTGGTAATGCCGTTCGATTTAATGAATGCTCCGGCTACGTTCTAGAGCTTGATGAACTCCATCTTTGATGAGGTATTGCATAAGTTTGTTCTCATTTTCTTGATTACATATTAGTTTATAGTCTGGATTGGCAATCACACTTAAACCATTTAATGCATGTGTTGAATATTCTGGAGTGCAATGCATTATATGCTAAACTATCAAAGTGTTCCTTTGGCAAAATAGAGGTGGATTAGTTGGGACATGTTGTTTCTCGTCAAGGGATCCAAGTTGATGAGTCCAAGGTTCAGGCGATAATGAAGTGGCCAGTTCTTACCTCTCTTAAGCAACTACGGGCTTTTCTTGGTTTGACCAATTATTATAGAAAATTCATTCGCCAATTTGCTGTGCTTGCTGCCCTTTTGACTGATCTTTTAAGGAAGGATAATTTTGATTGGTCTTTGCTAGCAATGGAGGCTTTTACCACCTTAAAGAGTGCCTTGTCCAATGCTCCAGTTTTGGCACTGCCTGATTTTGATAAGCCTTTTGTTTTGAACCAAAGCAGTCATCCGATTGTTTATTTCTCTAAGAAGCTATCAGTTACTGCGCAGAGACAGTCAGTATATGCGCGTGAAATGCAAGAAATTCTAGCTGTAGTGTCTAAATTTTGGCACTACTTGCTTTGTAATACGAACAGACCACAAGAGCCTTAAATAGTTACAAGCGCAGACTATCTATACCCGAAACAGCAGGCATGGTTGGTTAAATTACTTGGGTACAATTTTACAATTGAATACAAGAAAGGATGCAAAAATAAAGGCACGGATGAGCTGTCTCATGCCTTCTTAGAGCTTACCACGATTACCGACTGTCTGCCGCCATTGTTACAATAAGAACATTGGTCTTTTAGGCCAGATGCGCCTTTCTTGGAGACAAAAAATGCTCTAGCCGACTACAATAATGCCACGGGTTATTGTACTAGGACAATCGCATTATAATCCCGGCTAGCTCTCTTTTAATTCAACAACTGCTGCATCTAAGCCACAACTCTTTGATAGAAGGACATGGTGGGTATAAGAAAACTCTGGGCAGTTTAGCTGCATAATTCTTTTGGAAGAGAATGTCTTCATCTATTCACAACTATGTCAAAGCTTGCAACATTTGTGAATAGGCAAAGTATAGTACACAACCACCCACAAGGCTCCTTGAACCTCTGCCGATTCCTTCACACATTTGGCAAGATATCTTGATGGATTTTATCACCAGCTTTCCGATGTCCCATGGTTGCTCGGTTATTTTATGTGGGAGACATAGCCACGCTTTTAAAGCGTGACAATAGCGAGAGATACGGCCATGCTTTAAAAACGTGGCAATAGCCTTATAAAATTTAAACAAAAAAATCTTTTTTCTAAATTTACTTTCATTGCTACACAATATAAATTTTCAATCCTTTTTTATTACCAAACCTATAAATATAGTATGCAATTTTTATTACAAGACAAATCAAACCGTAATTAGTGACATAATTTTTGCTATAATTATTTTATACATTAAAAAACTAATATTCAAATACAAAATAAATCTCAAGTTCAAATAACAGTACAAATGATTACAAGCTCTATTCAAATCAAACACATAACAGTGCAAAAAAAATATAAAAAATTAATTTTTTACAAACTAGTTATATTTATCTTTGCCGTCAACGTCTTCTTATAGTAGGGCCTATGTACTGCCATCTCTTAACCATCAAGTTCTTCCACGGTTGAGTCTCCTCTAACCATGTCACTTCAGATGCTTTATCTACCTCAACACCTTTTATTTAAAAATTAACACATATTAGGATTTGGCTTTTTCTATTAGGCTTATTATTATTAAGACAAGGAGGAAGAGAAGTACTTGGAAGAACTTTGATAGGAGGAGTCCTTCGAAAATAGGAGCAGTGTCTTTGATTTTCTGTTGAGTATGGTGGAGAATGTTCAAAGTGCCGATGGTAAGTTCCCGGTCAACTGATTTGATGACAGTACCCTTTGATGAGCGGATATTTTATACGCTTTTTGGAGGTAATTTCATGTAGATTTTAGTATATTTTAGTTAGTTTTTAGTATAATTTTATTAGTTTTTAGGCAAAATTCATATTTCTGGACTTTACTATGAGTTTGTGTGTTTTTCTGTAATTTCAGGTATTTTCTGGCGGAAATTGAGGGAGCCGAGCAAAAATCTGATTTAGGCTGAAAAAGGACTGCTGATGCTGTTGGATTCTGACCTCCCTGCACTCAGAATGGACCTTTTGGAGCTACAGAAGTTCAATTGGCGAGCTCCCAATTGGGTTAGAAATTACACATCCAGGGCTTTCCAGCAATATATAATAGTCCATACTTTGCGCGAAGACAGACGACATAAACTGGCGTTAAACGCCAATTCCATGCTGTAGTCTGGCGTTCAGCACCAGAAACAGGTTGCAAGTTAGAGTTCAACGCCAGAAACAGGTTACAACCTGGCGTTCAACTCCAGAAACAGCCCGGACACGTGAGACGCTTAAGTCTCAGCCCCAGCACACACCAAGTGGGTCCCAGAAGTGGATTTCTGCACTATCCATCTTAGTTTACTCATTTTCTGTAAACCTAGGTCACTAGTTTAGTATTTAAACAACTTTTAGAGACTTATTTTGTATCTCATGATATTTTTAGATCTGAACTTTGTATCTTTTGACGGCATGAGTCTCTAAACTCCATTGTTGGGGGTGAGGAGCTCTGTAGCGTTTCGATGAATTAATGCAATTATTTCTGTTTTCTATCCAACCATGCTTGTTCCTATCTAAGATGTTTATTCGTGCTTCACTATGAAGAAGGTGATGATCCATGACACTCATCACCTTCCTCAATCCATGAACGTGTACCTGACAATCACCTCCGTTCTACATTAGATTGAATGAGTATCTCTTAGATTCCTTAATCAGAATCTTCGTGGTATAAGCTAGAATTCATTGGCGGCATCCTTGAGAATCCGGAAGGTCTAAACCTTGTCTGTAGTATTCCAAGTAGGATTCAAGGATTGGATGACTGTGATGAGCTTCAAACTCGCGAGTGTTGGGCATAGTGACAGACGCAAAAGGATCAATGGATCTTATTCTGACATGATCGAGAACTGACAGATGATTAGCCGTGCTGTGACAGAGCATTTGGACCATTTTCACTGAGAGGATGGGAAGTAGCTATTGACAATGGTGATGCCCTACATACAGCTTGCCATGGAAGGAGCCTTGCATTTATGAAAGTGAGAAAGCATTATGTTGCAGGAATTCAGAGGACAAAGCATCTCCAAAACTCCAACATATTCTCCATTATTGCATAACAATTATTTATTTTATGCCCTTTCATTCCTTTTACAATAAGATAACCATAGCTTGCTTCAAGCCATCAATCTCCGTGGGATTCGACCCTTACTCACGTAAGGTATTACTTGGACGACCCAGTGCACTTGCTGGTTAGTTGTGCGGAATTACATAGTGTGAAGTAATTTTCGTGCACCAAGTTTTTGGCGCCGTTGCCGGGGATTGTTTGAGGGTGATTCTTGTTACTTAGATTAGGAAAAAATTTGTCTTTTTGGTTTAGAGTCACTAGGATTGCATCTGCTATTATTCTTTTTAAAACTTTTTTCAAAAATAATTTTTCTTTGATTAAATCTTGTGCCAAACTTTAAGTTTGGTGTTCTCTTGTTAATTTTCTTTAATTTTCAAAAATTTATATTTGGTTTTCTAAAAACTTTAAGTTTGGTGTTCTTTCTTTTGTTCTTGTTGTTCTTGTGAGTCTTCAAAGTGTTCTTGAGTCTTCTTTGTGTTTTGATCTTAAAATTTTTAAGTTTGGTGTTCCCTGGTGTTTGCCCTCCAAAATTTTCGAAAACAAGGAGCATTAGATCTAAAAATTTTAAGTCTTAGGTCTTTTGTGTGTTTTTCTCTTTCATCATAAAATTCAAAATTCAAAAAAAAAAAATAAATATATTTTTTTCTAACTATTTTTAAAGCAATTATTTCGAATTTTTTTTTCTAAAAAAATTTCAGATATCATTTTTAAATTTTTAAATTTATAGCTTTTTCAAAAATATTCTAACCACTTTCTTTCTCCTCACTTTTTCGAAATTCTTCATAAAATATTTTCAAATTCTTTTTGTTTTTGTTTTTATTTTAGTTTTTATTTTATTTTATTTTATTATTTCGAAACCTCTTCTATAATAATAAAATAAATAAAATAAATTCACATCATCTTCCTTTCTCCATTATGGACTTAAGTGGAAATGAACAGTCCAAAAGGACTCTGGGGTCATATGCTAACCCCACTACTGCTTCATATGGGAGTAGTATCTGTATACCCTCCATTGGAGTTAGTAGTTTTGAGTTGAACCCTCAGCTCATTATCATGATGCAGCAAAGTTGCCAGTATTCTGGTCTTCCACAGGAACAGAGTTTCTGGCACAGTTTTTACAAATTGCTGACACAATACATGATAAGGAAGTAGATCAGGATGTCTACAGATTGTTATTGTTTCCATTTGCTATAAAAGATCAAGCTAAGAGGTGGTAAAATAACCAACCTAAGGACAGCATAAAGACATGGAAACAGCTGTCAAAAAAATTCTTGAATCACTATTTCCCTCTAAAATGGATGACACAGCTAAGGCTGATCATCCAAGGCTTCAAACAAGGAGATAATGAATCCCTTTATGATGCCTGGGAGAGATACAGAGAGATGCTAAGAAAATGCCCCTCTAAAATATTTTCAGAGTGGGTGTAGTTAGACATCTTTTATTATGGGCTTACAGAGAAAGCTCAGATTTCACTAGATCACTCATCTAGTGGATCTATACACATGAGAAAGACAATTGAAGAAGCTCAAGAGCTCATTGATACAGTTGCCAGAAATCAGCATCTGTTTCTAAGCAGTGAACCTTCCATAAAAGAAGAGGCTAAAACAGTAACTACTTAACTAAGTCCTACAGAACAAGCTACTGAATTCAATCAGCAATTAGATTTTCTAACAAAATAGCTAGCCGAATTCAAGGAGATATTGCAAGAAACAAGAATGGCTAATATGAATATGGAAGTGCAGTTGAAGCAAACAGAACAGCAATTGTCAAAACAAATAATAGAAGAGTGCCAAGCAGTTCAATTAAGAAGTGGGAAAACATTAAATACCTCACTTCAAGGCAGTAGAAAGCCAAGAAATGAACAAACTGCTACCCAAAATCCCTCTGAAGACAGTCAGAGCCCAGAGAGGAATAATTCTCCAACTTGCTGATGGCTCCATTAAATACCTATCAGGCGTGATTGAAGACATGATTGTCAAGGTTGGGCCATTTGCCTTTCCCACTGACTTTGTGGTGCTGGAAATGGAGGAGCACAAAAGTGCAACTCTCATTCTAGGAAGACCTTTCCTAGCAACTGGACAAACCCTCATTGACGTCCAAAAAGGGGAAGTAACCTGAGAGTCGATGAGGACGAGTTTAAGTTGAATGTTGTCAAAGCTATGCAACATCCAGACACCCAAAATGACTGCATGAGCATTGATATTATTGACTCTCTGGTAAAAGAGGTCAATATGACTGAGAGTCTCGAATCAGAGCTAGAGGATATCTTTAAAGATGCTCAGCCTAATCTGGAAGAGCCAGAGAGAATAATAGAACCTCTAAAAATCCCTCAGGAAGAGGAGAAACCTCCCAAACCCGAGCTCAAACCATTACCACCATCCCTGAAATATGCATTTCTGGGAGAAGGTGATACCTTTCCTGTAATCATAAGCTCTACCTTAGAGCCACAGGAAGAGGAAGCACTAATTCAAGTGCTAAGGACACACAAGACAGCTCTTGGGTGGTCCATCAATGATCTTAAGGGCATTAGCCTAGCCAGATGCATGCACAAGATCCTATTAAAGGGTGACACTAAGCCAGTGGTTTAACCACAAAGGCGGCTGAATCCAGCCATGAAGGAGGTGGTACAGAAGGAGGTCACTAAATTACTAGAGGCTGGGATTATTTATCCTATTTCTGATAGCCCCTGGGTAAGCCCTGTCCAAGTCGTCCCTAAGAAGGGTGGCATGACAGTGGTTCATAATGAAAAAAATGAACTGGTTCCTACAAGAATAATTACAGGGTGGCGTATGTGTATTGATTACAGAAGGCTCAATACAGCTACCAGAAATGATCATTTTTCTTTACCATTCATAGATCAGATGCTAGAAAGACTAGCAGGTCATGAATACTACTGCTTCCTGGATGGATATTCAGGTTATAATCAAATTGCAGTAGATCCCCAAGATCAAGAGAAAACAGCATTCACATGCCCATCTGGAGTATTTACATACAGAAGGATGCCATTTGGTCTGTGCAATGCACCTGCAACCTTTCAGAGGTGCATGCTCTCCATTTTCTCTGATATGGTGGAAAAATTTCTAGAAGTCTTCATGGATGACTTTTCAGTATTTGGAGACTCGTTCAGCTCCTGTCTTGACCATCTAGCACTTGTTCTAAAGAGGTGCCAAGAGACTAACCTGGTTTTAAACTGGGAGAAATGTCACTTTATGGTGACTAAAGGAATTGTCCTTGGGCATAAAATTTTGAACAAGGGAATAGAGGTGGATCAAGCTAAGGTAGAGGTAATTGAAAAATTACCACCACCAGCCAATGTTAAGGCAATCAGAAGCTTTCTGGGGCATGTAGGATTCTATAGGAGGTTTATAAAAGATTTTTCAAAAATTGCCAAACCTCTGAGTAATCTGCTAGCTGCTGACACGCTATTTATCTTTGATAAGGAGTGTTTGCAGGCGTTTGAGACTCTGAAAGCTAAGCTGGTCACAGCACCAGTCATCACTGCACCAGACTGGACATTACCATTTGAACTGATGTGTGATGCCAGTGACCATGCCATTGGTGCAGTGTTGGGACAAAGGCATGACAAGCTTCTGTATGTCATTTACTATGCCAGTAGTGTTTTAAATGACGTACAGAAGAACTACACAACCACAGAAAAAGAGTTACTTGTAGTGGTTTACGCCATTGACAAGTTCAGATCTTATTTAGTAGGATCAAAAGTGATTGTGTACACTGACCATGCTGCTCTTAAATATCTACTCACAAAGCAGGATTCAAAACCCAGACTCATCAGATGGGTGTTGCTTCTGCAAGAGTTTGATATAGAAATAAGAGACAGAAAAGGGACAGAGAACCAAGTAGCAGATCACTTGTCCCGAATAGAACCAGTAGAATGGGCGTCCCTCCCTCCTACTGAGATCTCTGAAAACTTTTCAGATGAGCAACTCTTTGCCATCCAGGAAGTGCCATGGTTTGCAGAAATTGCAAACTACAAGGCAGTGAGATTCATACCCAAAGAGTACAGTAGGCAGCAATCAAAGAAATTGATTACTTATGCAAAGTACTATCTTTGGGATGAACCATATCTCTTCAAGAGATGTGCAGACGGAGTAATCTGTAGATGTGTGCCTAAAGAAGAAGCACAAAATATCCTCTGGCACTGCCATGGATCATAGTATGGAGGACATTTTGGAAGTGAGCGAACAGCCACAAGAGTCCTCCAATGTGGCTTCTACTGGCCTACTCTCTATAAAGACTCCCGAGTGTTTGTACTTAATTGTGACAGTTACCAAAGATCTGGCAATCTGCCTCACAGTTATGCCATACCTCAACAAGGGA
Organism: Arachis stenosperma; assembly: GCF_014773155.1. Taxonomy (NCBI): domain Eukaryota; kingdom Viridiplantae; phylum Streptophyta; class Magnoliopsida; order Fabales; family Fabaceae; genus Arachis; species Arachis stenosperma. Next base: position 39,425,508 of record NC_080381.1, on the reverse strand, counting down.
TCTTGGAGATTGAGTTGTTTGATGTATGGGGGTATTGACTTCATGGGGCCTTTCCCACCATCATACTCAAACACTTATATTCTGGTGGCAGTGGATTATGTATCCAAATGGGTAAAAGCTATTGCAACACCCACTAACGATACTAAGACAGTGCTAAAATTCCTCCAGAAATACATCTTCAGCAGATTTGGTATCCCTAGAGTACTAATCAGTGATGGGGGCACTCATTTCTGCAATAAAAAGCTTTACTCTGCTTTGGTTCGATATGGAGTTAGCCACAGGGTGGCCACTCCATATTATCCACAGACAAATGGGCAAGCTGAAGTTTCTAATAGAGAACTTGAAGTCTCTAATAGAGAACTTAAAAGAATCCTGGAACGGACTGTGATTAACCGTAGAAGGGATTGGGCAAGAAGCTTGGATGATGCTCTGTGGGCATACAGAACAGCATTCAAGACTCCTATAAGAACCTATCCATACCAGCTTGTGTATGAAAAAGCCTGTCACTTGCCAGTGGAACTGGAACATAAGGCCTACTGGGCAACCAGATTCCTAAACTTTGATGCCAAGTTAGCTGGAGAAAAACGATTGCTCCAGCTAAATGAGCTAGAGGAATTCATACTCAATGCTATCAAAAATGCAAAAATTTACAAAGAGAAAGCAAAAAGATGGCATGACAAGAAGCTGTCATCCAGAGTCTTTGAGCTAGGGCAGAAATTTTTGCTATTTAATTCTAGGCTCAGATTATTTCCCGGAAAATTAAAATCCCGGTGGAGAGGTCCATATGTGATTTCAAGTGTGTCACCATATGGATATGTGGAGCTTCAGGATACTGATTCTAACAAAAAGTTTATTGTTAATGGACAGAGAGTTAAACATTATTTTGAAAGCAATTTTGAGCAAGAATGCTCAAAATTGAGACTTGATTAAAGCTCAGTAATAGTCCAGCTAAAGACAATAAAGAAGCACTTGCTGGGAGGCAACCCAGCCATTAACAAGGCTTAAATGTTAATTAATTGATTTTTACAGGTTTATGTCAATTATCTTCAAGGTAAAATAGCAATTGCTTGAGTTCACAGAGTTACAGAAGGATTCGGAGGATAAAACAGCAAAAAAGGAAGCTCACTGGTGCAAAAAAAAAAGCCAGTAAGAGCTATTTTGGGTGTTGAACGCCCAAAAGAAGCAACTACTGGGCGTTCAACGCCAGTAAGGATAGCCATCTGGGCGTTGAACGCCAGAAAGAAGCACTTTCTGGGTGTTTAACGCTAGATTTACAGCATCCTGGGCGTTTAGAAAAACGCCCAGTGACAAAGGAGTTTCTGGCGTTCAACGCCAGCTAGAAGCAACAGCTGGGCGTTGAACGCCCAGAAGAAGCTGCAAATGGGCATTAAACGCCCAAAACATGCAGCGTTTGGGCGTTTAATGCCAGGATTGTGGGGATGAGGTAAATTCGTTTTCAATTCACATTTTCCCAATTTTTATGTTCCAATTCATGATTTCTTGCATAAACATGTTACAAACTCTCATCCTTCAATTCCAAAAATTTTAATCCTAATTTCTAAAATCCCTTTTTCAAAAATATCAAATGTATCTTAATTCATAAACACAAATCCTTTTCAAATCCAATCCAACTTCTTTTCAAATTTTTTTTAAAACTCAATTATCTTTTCAAATCTTTTTCAAAATAAAAATTCAGATTTATCTTTTTCAAATATCATTCACAACTTTTTAATTTTAAATTATATCTTTTTCTTATCATATATATCTTTTACAAATCATATCTTCTATCTTATCTTTCTTCAAAATTTTCGAAAACCAACCCCCTCCCTTTAAATCCACATTCGGCCTCCCTCCTCTCATCCACCATTCGATACTAGCTCTCCTTCTATCCCTCTCCTTTCCTTTTTTTTTTTTGCTTGAGGACAAGCAAACCTCTAAGTTTGGTGTGTTTATCCGTGATCACTAAACCATACCCACTAAGATCATGGCTCCTAAAGGAAAAGAACCTACTCCAAGAGGCAAGAAAGAGAGTATTCCAAAACCACTTTGGAATCAAGGGAAGTTCTTAACCAAAGAACATTCAGACCATTACTACAAAATAATAGGTCTAAGGTCAGTAATCCCGGAAGTTAAATTCGATCTGAAAGAAGACGAATATCCGGAGATCCAAGAGCAAATTCAAAACAGGAATTGGGAAGTCCTAGCTAATCCTGAAACAAAGGTGGGAAAAAACATGGTTCAGAAATTCTACGCTAATCTGTGGCAAACAGACAGGCAAAGAATATCTGGAACTGCCCTCTATGACTATCGGACCTTGGTCAGAGGAAAGATTGTTCACATCCACCCTAACAAAATCAGGGAGATCTTTAAGCTACCTCAGCTGAAAGATGACCCAGACTCCTTTAATAGGAGTATGATGAGAACAAATAAGGGCCTGGACAAGATTCTAGAGGACATATGCATCCCTAGAACCAGGTGGACCACCAACACCAAGGGCATCCCAAATCAACTCAAGAGAGAAGATCTCAAACCAGTCGCCAGAGGCTGGCTGGACTTCATTGGGCGTTCTATACTGCCCACTAGCAACCGCTCTGAAGTCACCATTAAAAGAGCAGTGATGATCCACTGCATTATGTTAGGAAGAGAAGTGGAAGTTCATCAGCTAATTTTTTGTGAACTTTACATAATTGCAAACAAGAACTCCAAAGATGCCAAATTGGCTTATCCTAGCTTAATATCTATGCTATGTAAAGATGCTGGAGTAAAGATGGGAATAACTGAGTATATCTCAGTTGAGCGACCAATCACCAAAATATCAATGGAAAAACAACAAGTGCAGGATGACCCCATAAAGAGGAGAGCACAGGAATTCCTCCAGGAAATCCCTCAAATTGAATACTGGGAGCATCTTGAAGCATCTGTTACCAAGTTGCAAGAAGCTATGGACCAAATAAAGGAAGAACAGAATAATCAAAATAGCATGCTTTGCAAATTGCTTAGAGAACAAGAAGAGCAAAGGCGTGACTTGAAGGAACTGAAGCGTCAGAAATTATCTCTTGAAGGACCAAGCACCCCACAGACTAGAGGAACATCCACTTCCCAAAATAAAGGTTGTTGAGTCCTAATCTTAGCTTTACTTCTGTGATAGTTGTTCTTATAGGAATTTACCTTAGAAGTTATATAGGAGTAGTAGTAATTAGTATATCTATTCTAATTTTATTTCCAATTAAGCTATAAGTTATTTTTCTCATCATCATCAAACATGAATAAAATAGTAGATTTTTAGAACAAAGAGGCAATTTAATTTTTTTCGAGTTCTTAATAAGGAAAGTTCTAATTATTTATATGTGGTGGCAATACTTTTTGTCTTCTGAATGAATGCTTGAACAGTGAATATTTTTTATACTGAATTTCATGAATGTTAAAATTATTGGCTCCTGAAAGAATGATGAATAAGAGAAATATTATTGCTAATCTGAAAAATCATGAATTTGAGCATCAATGGATAGAAAAAGATAGAAAAGGCCAATAGCCCTTTAAACCAAAAGGCAAGGGTGAAAAGGATCCAAGGCTTTGAGCATCAATGGATAGGAGGGCCCAAGGAAATAAATCCAAGCCTAAGCGGCTAAATCAAGCTGTCCCTAACCATGTGCTTGTGGCATGCAGGTCCAAGTAAAAAGCTTGAGACTGAGTGGTTAAAGTCGTGATCCAAGGCAAAAGAGTGTGCTTAAGAACTCTGGACACCTCTAATTGGGGACTTTAGCAAAGCTAAGTCACAATCTGAAAAGGTTCACCCGGTTATGTGCCTGTGGCATTTATGTATCCGGTGGTAATACTGAAAAATAAAGTGCTTAGGGCCACGACCAAGACTCATAAAGTAAATGTGTTCAAGAATCAACATACTACACTAGGAGAATCAATAATACTATCTGAATTCTGAGTTCCTATGGATGCCAATCATTCTGAATTTCAAAGGATAAAGTGAGATGCCAAAACTGTACAGAAGCAAAAAGCTACTAGTCCCGCTCATCTAATTAGAATCTGAGCTTCACTTGAAACTCTGAGATATTATTGCTTCTTAATTTCTTTTTTATCCTATTTTATTTATCTAGGTGCTTGGGGACAAGCAACAGTTTAAGTTTGGTTTTGTGATGAGCGGATATTTTATACGCTTTTTGGGGGTAATTTCATGTAGATTTTAGTATGTTTTAGTTAGTTTTTAGTATAATTTTATTAGTTTTTAGGAAAAATTCATATTTCTGGAATTTATTATGAGTTTGTATATTTTTCTATAATTTCAGGTATTTTCTGGCTGAAATTGAGGGAGTTGAGCAAAAATCTGATTTTAGGCTGAAAAAGGACTGCTGATGCTGTTGGATTCTGACCTCCCTGCACTCAGAATGGATTTTTTGGAGCTACAAGAGTCCAATTTATGCACTCTCAATTGGGTTGGAAAGTAGACATCTGGGGATTTCCAGAAATATATAATAGTCCATACTTTGCGCGAAGATAGATGACATAAACTGGCGTTAAACGCCAGTTCCATGCTGCAGTCTGGCGTTCAGTGCCAGAAACAGGTTGCAAGTTAGAGTTCAACGCCAGAAACGGGTTACAACCTGGCGTTCAACTCCAGAAACAGCCCAGGCACGTGAGAAGCTTAAGTCTCAGCCCCAGCACACACCAAGTGGACCCCAGAAGTGGATTTCTGCACTATCCATCTTAGTTTACTCATTTTCTGTAAACCTAGGTCACTAGTTTAGTATTTAAACAACTTTTAGAGACTTATTTTTGTATCTCATGATATTTTTAGATCTGAACTTTGTACCTTTTGATGGCATGAGTCTCTAAACTCCATTGTTGGGGGTGAGGAGCTCTGTAGCGTTTCGATGAATTAATGCAATTATTTCTGTTTTCTATCCAACCATGCTTGTTCCTATCTAAGATGTTTATTCGTGCTTCACTATGAAGAAGGTGATGATCCGTGACACTCATCACCTTCCTCAATCCATGAACGTGTGACTCATAATCACCTCCGTTCTACATTAGATTGAATGAGTATCTCTTAGATTTCTTAATCAGAATCTTCGTGGTATAAGCTAGAATCCATTGGCGGCATCCTTGAGAATCCGGAAGGTTTAAACCTTGTCTGTGGTATTCCAAATAGAATTCAAGGATTGGATGACTGTGACGAGCTTCAAACTCATGAGTGTTGGGCGTAGTGACAGACGCAAAAGGATCAATGGATCTTATTCCGACATGATCGAGAACCGACAGATGATTAGTCGTGCTGTGACAGAGCATTTGGACCATTTTCACTGAGAGGATGGGAAATAGCCATTGACAATGGTGATGCCCTACATACAGCTTGCCATGGAAGGAGCCTTGCATTTATGAAAGTGAGAAAGCATTATGTTGTAGGAATTTAGAGGACAAAGCATCTCCAAAACTCCAACATATTCTCCATTATTGCATACAATTATTTATTTTATGCCCTTTCATTCTTTTTACAATTGAAATTAAAGAACCCTATTGGTATCCTGACTAAGAATAATAAGATAACCATAGCTTGCTTCAAGCCAACAATCTCCGTGGGATTCGACCCTTACTCATGTAAGGTATTACTTGGACGACCCAGTGCACTTGCTGGTTAGTTGTGCGGAATTACATAGTGTGAAGTAATTTTCGTGCACCACCCTTCAATGGTAATATTTTAGAAACAGATTTTTAAGAAATAATTAAAATCAAGAAAAAATCATATCATTAAAAAGTATAAATGGAACAAAGGTCTTACAAGGTCTGCAAGTTGATCAGTTTCCCAAGTTCAGGTGGAACAACTCCAGAAAAATTATTTGCTTCCAGCATCCTAATTAATGTTTCAAAACTACCATTTCAGTGAATATTGAAAAAGGCATGCTATATGAATGAATACACTTAAAAGCTCAAAACATACAGGTATGTGAGAGTAGTAATATTTCCTAGATGCTTTGGAATTTCCCCTGACAAGCGATTCACAAGAGAGCTGAATCATGTTATATGAAATATGTAATCAAATATAAGAACAATATAGTGACAAATTACGTTCAGATTTTATGTTTTTGTATATGAATGTGCTACTTTCAATATCAATAGGCAAATCAGTTGTTCATATTTTTCACAATTATATGTGGTTTTAAATTGAGTTAATACCAATTATCACATAAAAAATTAAAAGTAAAATCCTAGAGAAATACCATCAACTAGAAAAAATAATTAATAAACAGAGCCAAGTAGCACCTTCAATTCATCAACTGCAGCCCCAAACTTTGCCAGTGTGCTCACATCACTGGCCCTAATAGTTGCATTCTCAAGATGTACTCCGTTATAAATATAACAAATATATTTGTTGGGGTCTGATGTCTTTAGACCTTCAACTCCCAAGAAGTGTAGTATCTAGGATACAACAGAAAAATGACTGATGCTAAATGATAAAATTCCAAAACTAAATGGTAAAGAACAAAGCATAAAATAAGAGATAATACCCGTGTGGACAAATAAGTGAATTCACAATCTTCAATGAAATCACAAAGATGGAGCAACCACTTTCCTTAGCATGAGGGATATCTCGAATTATAATCACAATTGAATCTACGATTGCTTTTTTGTAATCAAAACCACCTTCTTCTCTGAGAATGTTACTTAGGAAGTTTATCCTGAATAATAACATAACAGAACCTAGTAACTTAGACCACTTATCTAGAAAGATATTCATAAGAAAGATGTAACATCTGTGAAAAGAGACGAATAGAGTGATGCATATACTTACAGAGATCTATATTTTAAAGAGAACTTCAAGTGTAACAACCCCGATTTTCGAGTACGCGAATCTTTTCTACATGCACGAATTTCTCTGGAAGATCAGTAAAGGGAACACCTCTGCTGTATCATCAAGCATCTCAATCCTCATTGTCATTATGACATCTTTAAGCCAAAACCTCTTTTGAGGCAAGCTCAACAATGCGGCCACGGAGAACCTAGTTTTTGAACCGTATCGGTTAGGAGTTTTGATTCTAGTTTTCGTAAATAGGCTCAGTTTGACGAACCGGACTCGATTCATGAGAGAAGAAAGATAATAGTATAATATTATCATTATATTAGTATTAGAATTTGCTTGAAAGATATTATAAGGTTACCTGGTCTGTTTTAGTTAAAAACAGGAAATCGGTTTAACCAGGTTTACGGTTTACTGGTGCAGCTTAGCACCAGCACTCTCTGATGACTTTAGGAATGCTAAGGGCTCATCATACATGTTTTATTCTCATAATAAATATGTTACTAGTGTCATTTATGCTAGTAGCTCAGAAAATAATTTTTAGAGATATTTTTACAAGTGTTCCGATACACCTAGCTTTAGTTGTTATACACCTAAGATATTTTAATATTATTTTAATCCACCTCCAAACCAACCAATCACAACTCACCTTACACCCCCAAGACCTCCAAGGCTGTCTCATTTCATCATGTTGGCCGAAAATAACAAGAGAGAAAAGAGAGAAACCTTCATGAACACTTAATCTTCAAAGCTTGATTTCTTCTGAACTAAAACTCAAATCAAAACTCCGATTTCACCAAAATGATCCTCTCTTCTTTCTCTACATAACCATATAACATATCAAGGCTAGAAATAAGGTGAGATGGCTGTCTCCCTCCCTCTTCAATTCGGTTTTCAAGGAAAACCATGTAAACATGTGTTTTCTTGATGTTTTTTCCTTAGGAATCATGCTTAACTTGACTTGAGGGCCAAAAAACGTGAATTTCCAGCAAGTCTAAGGTGAGATATCTCTTCCTAACATACTGAGTGAGATTTGGTTAGTTGAGAGTTTTTGGATTTAAAGTTGTTCTTGATGTGATTTAGGAGGAAAAAGTGCTTAAGGACCACCTGAAAGTTTGATTGAATTAGGAGCAGCAAAACCAGGTAGGGTGTCACGAAATTAATCTTGATTATTTGTGTTTGAGATGTGTGAATGTTGTATTATTTGGTTGTGCTAAAAATTGGTTGCATATATGATTGATTCTTGGTGAAAATTTGGTGAAATTTTGATGAAATTTGATGAAATTTAAGCTTTAAAGTTCATGTTCTTGGGCAGCTGGGAAAAACGAAACCCTAAGCTTAAATTGAGATTCAATTTGTGTTGAAATCATGCAGAAAAGATGGGGTTTTAGTGGCTGATAATTTATTATGAATTATAGTAAAAATCGGTTGCTGAAAAGACTGAAAAACGGGTAAAAACAGAGAAAGAATCTGAAGAATTTATGAAGAACATGAAGAACACTTTGAGTGTGATGAAGAACAATGAAGAACAGGCCTTAGATCTTAAAAAGGGCAAGGAAGTAAAATTTTTGGTGTTTTAGGGGTTGTCTGGTAATTTCTGAAAGTTAGGGTGGTAAAAGTAGAAATATTAAAAGTTACGGGTGGTAAAAAGTGAATTTTAAAGATTAAAGGTTAAAGTAAAGTTAATTTTCGAAAATATATTAATAAAATAATAAATAATAATAAAATATTAAATAATAATATTTAATTAAAAATAATATTTTAATAAAAATAATAAAATAATGCAGAAAAGGCAATTTTCTGTAAAAGCTTTAGAAAGACAACTTTAAGTGCAGAATCTCATAATTACCTTCATAAAACACTTAGGGAGTGGTAATAACATGTTAGTGAGGCAAAGATAAAGAAAAGATAAAAAGTTAAAGAAAAGATAAAAATCGAAGAAAAAGTCTGTAATGTTTTAATGACAGAAAAATAGATAGAATTAGTGAACGAACTAGGGCAACATAGTTAGTCCTTGAGTTGCGACTAGGGTTAAGAATTATATGAAAAGTTAAACTGTTTCAGTATAGACTTAATGAACTTATACTTGGGACAGGCTAACTATTCATACCGAAATTTACATAAGCTTTAAATACATATGTTAAGCAGAGAAACCAGAGCAGAGTAAAGAAACACAGAGAATAGAGTAACCAGAGCATAATAGAGGGATACAGAGTAAAGAGTAATCTGAGCAAAGTAAAAAGACACAGAGAAGAGAGTAATGTGACAAAGAGAAATGGTTTGAGTTAAGATGTTGTAAAAGTAAAAGCTGTAGAGTTTGTATAGCATGATTGAACAGAGAAAGAAAGAGGTACAGCATAAGAATGTGAAAGTGATGATGAATAATGAGAATGTTAATGAATGATGATAATGAGAATGATTATGTAAGAATCTGCTGCAGAGAGGCAGTCAGATAGATGGTGGTACGACCACTGAGAACGCTTTCCTGGGATACCTTGCTATAATGCTTTGCTGTAAGACAGAGGTTGCTTACAGAGGTATCAAGATGAATGTGCTCCTGTAAGACAGAGGTTGCTTACAGTGAGTGTGTTGTTGCTCCTGTAAGACAGCGGTTGCTTACAGTGAGTATGTTGTTGCTCCTGTAAGACAGAGGTTGCTTACAGTGAGTCTGTTGGGCGTATATCGGCTAATAAGTTTCGCCCTGCAAGACAAAGGTTGCTTGCAGTGGATACCCTGCAAGACAAAGGTTGCTTGCAGTGGATATTGCCAACAGGAAAGCCTTATCCAGACAGAGGTTGCTGGGTAACGTCGGGAGCGGGTATGTAACCGACAGATGAGCTCATTACCTGCACTAGGGCTAGACATGCATCATACTTGGTTGTGCATTTTCTCTATTATGATTGTTGCATGAATGTATGCTTTCTTTGTTTGTATTCTATTCTCTGTGTTTGTGTCTGTGTTTTACTTTCTTGTATTCTTCTATTTGTGATCTTTTTCTATTTTCTCTATTTTCTCTATTTATCTGTCTTCTGTTTACTACTTTTCTATATTCTGCTATTAGTCTGCTAAACAACACAAAATTAATGAACGTAACTAATAACCCCGGCCCTACTAAGAACTCCCCAGTTCTTACCCCTTCTCTCTCTCTTTCCCCTCCAGATGGAAGCATGAGTACCCTTCCGTAGTTCGCTGATGACCGTTCGTAAAGAGAATTCTGCTCTAGGTAGTCTTCTGAGTCTAGGGTGAATCTCTTTATCTATGTATATGTATATACTGTGAGACCAGCCAACATCTGCACCCCGTTCGTATGCGCACTTTAACCTGAATCCTGTGTATGAGACTCCCGTTGTGTGGCTACTTGATGAGGTACCAGAGGGACGTCCTATGGCAATGTCTGATCGTGCAGAGGAATAGCAGATGATGTCCTACCTTTGGTGACGTTCACTTGACTTGAGTTTTGAAGACTTAGAACGTACTTTCCCTCGCTTTAGTAGTTTAGAGGGACTTGGCGCGTATAGAGTCTAGGCTAGCCTGGGTGCCAGCTTAGGGACTTCTTGAACAGGTCAAGACCTGGGATGTTGTGTGTATATATATATATATATATATATATATATATATATATATGTATATAGATATTATTTAGCTATATCTAGGGGTGTTCTAACTAAAAGTCTATACTCTAATAAAAGCTGGATCACTGAATCTTGTTAGCTGCTTGGGATGTATTTATGTGTGGTTGTTTATAACTGTTTTATCTGTTATTATTTGTGAATTGATTATAAATGATTATGTTTATTAATCCAAACATTTTCAAAAAAATACACCTCGCAAATTAACTATGCTTTTAACAACGAATCAGGCTCATATGATAAATAATAGATAATAACTAGGAAGACAAATTGGTAGCGCTCAGTTTCCGGTGTGTCCTAGGCGTACTGAAAATTGGGTCGTTACAATTTGGTATCAGAGCAGTTCGTTCCCAATAGAGCCTGGGGAGTGGACTGACTATGCTTTATTGCATACTCTGTTATGTGTCTCATGCTTATAGGATATCTATGTGATATGTGTTGCATGATTGTCTCTGTGTTTTGATTCTGGGAATGTTCACACTTGACTTGAAGTGTTAAGACTGATCACCTTAATAATGATTGTTTGGTGTGAACAGGACTACAATGAGACCACGGAGACGGAGTGCGCGGGAAGGAACCCCTAGTGATAACAGAGAGAGAGAACAGGAAACCTTTATGGCTACGATGAACATTGTAGCTGAGGCAGTGCGTGAGGCTGCGATGGCTGCTGCTAGGGCTGTTGAGCATCTCGGAGTGAGAAATGAAAACCGAAATGAAAACGGTGAGGATAATGGAAACAACGAGGCTGATTCAACGCATCTTGATAAACCCATGACCCTTGCTACTTTTTTGAAAGTAAATCCATCTAAGTTCAAAGGTACACTCGTTGCGACTGATGCTGACAACTGGTTCCGAGGTATCGAGCGATCACTACGAGCACAGCATGTTCCGGAAGGTCAACACGTGGAGTTCGCTACTTATATGCTGGAAGGAGACGCTGAGCATTGGTGGCAGGGGATACAGCAACTGTTGCAACAAGATGAAGGTGATATCCCTTGGGATACTTTTAAGGATGAATTTTATAAGAAGTATTTTCCGAGGGCAGCTCGTGATGCTAAGGAGATGGAACTTATGCAACTGAAACAGGGTAACACAACTGTTACAGAATATGCCCGTAAGTTTGATGACTTGTGCCGTTTCTCCAAGATTTGTCAAGGGAATCCTACTGACTTTGAAGAATGGAAGTGTTTGAAGTTCGAAGGGGGCCTTTGTGAGGATCTGATGAGTTCAGTAGTTCCATTAGAGATACGAAATTTTGCTGAACTGGTGAATAAAAGTAAACTAGTGGAAGAATGTTCGAAAAAGGTGGCGATAGCTCGAGCAGATCGTAGGGAAGCCTTAGGAAGAGACTTTATTCAATATCTAGCCCCTCAAGGTCGTAACTTTAAGTTCAATGGTCAGTTCGATCACCAAAATAGGAATCAACGAAATGGTAACTTTCTCGCTCGTAACAATGGCAACTACGACAACAATAATCTGGAAGAGGAAGAAGGAGGTCAATCTCAGCAAACTCAAGATATTTCAGTATGCTCAAGGTGTGGGAAGGATCATGGTAATAGAGCTTGTAGATATGGGACACACACTTGTTTCTCTTGCGGAGAGTATGGACATATATCGAGGAATTGCCCAAAAAGGTTTGTTCGAAATCCAACTAGGCCACAACAACAAGGAAGGGTTTTTACCGTAACTGCTGGCAACACTAATGCATATAATTCTTCCACTCGAGGTGAGTACCACACTATGGTTTTGTTTGTGTTAGATAATACTATAACTTCTTATGCGCATGTTAAATTTTGAGGGCAAAATTTTCTTTAAGGAGGGTAGAATGTAACAACCCCGATTTTCGAGTACGCGAATCTTTTCTACAGGCACGAATTTCTCTGGAAGATCAGTAAAAGGAACACCTCTGCTGTATCATCAAGCATCTCAATCCTCATTGTCATTATGACATCTTTAAGCCAAAACCTCTTTTGAGGCAAGCTCAACAACGCGGCCACGGAGAACCTAGTTTTTGAACCGTATCGGTTAGGAGTTTTGATTCTAGTTTTCGTAAATAGGCTCAGTTTGACGAACCGGACTCGATTCATGAGAGAAGAAAGATAATAGTATAATATTATCATTATATTAGTATTAGAAGTTGCTTGAAAGATATTATAAGGTTACCTGGTCTGTTTTAGTTAAAAACAGGAAATCGGTTTAACCAGGTTTACGGTTTACTGGTGCAGCTTAGCACCAGCACTCTCTGATGACTTTAGCAATGCTAAGGGCTCATCATACATGTTTTATTCTCATAATAAATATGTTACTAGTTTCATTTATGCTAGTAGCTCAGAAAATAATTTTTAGAGATATTTTTACAAGTGTTCCGATACACCTAGCTTTAGTTGTTATACACCTGAGATATTTTAATATTATTTTAATCCACCTCCAAACCAACCAATCACAACTCACCTTACACCCCCAAGACCTCCAAGGCTGTCTCATTTCATCATGTTGGCCGAAAATAACAAGAGAGAAAAGAGAGAAACCTTCATGAACACTTAATCTTCAAAGCTTGATTTCTTCTGAACTAAAACTCAAATCAAAACTCCGATTTCACCAAAATGATCCTCTCTTCTTTCTCTACATAACCATATAACATATCAAGGCTGGAAATAAGGTGAGATGGCTGTCTCCCTCCCTCTTCAATTCGGTTTTCAAGGAAAACCATGTAAACATGTGTTTTCTTGATGTTTTTCCTTAGGAATCATGCTTAACTTGACTTGAGGGCCAAGAAACGTGAATTTCCAGCAAGTCTAAGGTGAGATATCTCTTCCTAACATACTGAGTGAGATTTGGTCAGTTGAGAGTTTTTGGATTTAAAGTTGTTCTTGATGTGATTTAGGAGGAAAAAATGCTTAAGGACCACCTGAAAGTTTGATTGAATTAGGAGCAGCAAAACCAGGTAGGGTGTCACGAAATTAATCTTGATTATTTGTGTTTGAGATGTGTGAATGTTGTATTATTTGGTTGTGCTAAAAATTGGTTGCATATATGGTGCACGAAATTGTGATCATCAATGGCGCCATCAACATGGTACGCACAATTGCAATCTCAACTTTTTATCACAACTTCGCACAACTAACCAGCAAGTGTACTGGGTCGTCCAAGTAATAAACCTTACGCGAGTAAGGGTCGATCCCACAGAGATTGTTGGTATGAAGCAAGCTATGGTCACCTTGTAAATCTTAGTCAGACAGACTCAGATGGTTATAGATGAAATATGAATAAAAGATAAAGATAGAGATACTTATGCAATTCATTGGTAAGAACTTTAGATAAGCGAATGGAGATGCTTTGTCCCTTCCGTCTCTCTGCTTTCCTACTGTCTTCATCCAATCCTTCTTACTCCTTTCCATGGCAAGCTGTATGCAAGGGTTTCACCGTTGTCAGTGGCTACCTCCCATCCTCTCAGTGGAAATGTTCAACGCACCCTGTCACGGCACGGCTATCCAGCTGTCGGTTCTCGATCATGTCGGAATAGAATCCAGTGATTCTTTTGCGTCTGTCACTAACGCCCCACAATCGCGAGTTTGAAGCTCGTCACAGTCATTCAATCATTGAATCCTACTCAGAATACCACAGACAAGGTTTAGACCTTCCAGATTCTCTTGAATGCTGCCATCAATTCTAGCTTATACCATGAAGATTCTGGTTAAAGAACCCAAGAGATAAACATTAGAGCCTTGTTTGCTTGTAGAACAGAAGTGGTTGTTAGTCACTTGTTCATAAGTGAGAATGATGATGAGTGTCACATAATCATCACATTCATCAAGTTCTTGAGTGCAAATGAATATCTTGGAATAAGAACAAGCTGAATTGAATAGAAGAACAATAGTAATTGCATTAATACTCGAGGTACAGCAGAGCTCCACACCTTAATCTATGGTGTGTAGAAACTCCACCGTTGAAAATACATAAGAACAAGGTCTAGGCATGGCCGTGAGGCCAGCCTCCCAAAGAGGGTTCAATCATAAAAACATGATCAAAAGATGATCTAGAGATCTAAAGTGATCAAAAGATATCAAAATACACTAGTAAAAGGTCCTATTTATAGGGAACTAGTAGCTTAAGAATTACAAAGATGTGTAAAAGACATAAAAATCCACTTCCGGGCCCACTTGGTGTGTGCTTGGGCTGAGCATTGAAGCATTTTCGTGTAGAGACTTTTCTTGGAGTTAAACGCCAGCTTTTGTGCCAGTTTGGGTGTTTAACTCCCACTTTGGTGCCAGTTCCGGCGTTTAACGCTGGGAATTCTGAAGGTGACTTTAAACGCCAGTTTGGGCCATCAAATCTTGGGCAAAGTATGGACTATCATATATTGCTGGAAAGCCCAGGATGTCTACTTTCCAACGCCGTTGAGAGCGCGCCAATTGGGCTTCTGTAGCTCCAGAAAATCTACTTCGAGTGCAGGGAGGTCAGAATCCAACAGCATCTGCAGTCCTTTTCAGTCTCTGAATCAGATTTTTGCTCAGGTCCCTCAATTTCAGCCAGAAAATACCTGAAATCACAGAAAAACACACAAACTCATAGTAAAGTCCAGAAAAGTGAATTTTAACTAAAAACTAATAAAAATATACTAAAAACTAACTAAATCATACTAAAAACATACTAAAAACAATGCCAAAAAGCGTACAAATTATCCGCTCATCACAACACCAAACTTAAATTGTTGCTTGTCCCCAAGCAACTGAAAATCAAATAAGATAAAAAGAAGAGAATATGCAATGAACTCCAAAAACATCTATGAAGATCAGTATTAATTAGATGAGCGGGGCTTTTAGCTTTTTGCCTCTGAACAGTTTTGGCATCTCACTTTATCCTTTGAAATTCAGAATGATTGGCTTCTTTAGGAACTCAGAATCCGGATAGTGTTATTGATTCTCCTAGTTAAGTTTGATGATTCTTGAACACAGCTACTTTATGAGTCTTGGCCGTGGCCCAAAGCACTCTGTCTTCCAGTATTACCACCGGATACATACATGCCACAGACACATAATTGGGTGAACCTTTTCAGATTGTGACTCAGCTTTACTAGAGTCCCCAATTAGAGGTGTCCAGGGTTCTTAAGCACACTCTTTTTGCCTTGGGTCACAACTTTATTTCTTTCTTTTTCTTTCTTTTTCTCTTTCTCTTTTTTTCGTTTTTCACCTTCTTTTTTTTTTCTTTTTTTTTCGCTTCTTTTTTTTTTGTATTCACTGCTTTTTCTTGATTCAAGAATCATTTTTGTGATTTTTCAGATCCTCAGTAACATGTCTCCTATTTCATCATTCTTTCAAGAGCCAACAATTTTAACATTCATGAACCACAAATTCAAAAGACATATGCACTGTTTAAGCATACATTCAGAAAACAAAAGTATTGCCACCACATCAAAATAATTAATCTGTTATAAAATCTGAAATTCATGCAATTCTTTTCTTTTTCAATTAAGAACATTTTTCATTTTAAGAAAGGTGATGGATTCATAGGACATTCATAACTTTAAGGCATAGACACTAATGATCATAAGACACAAACATAGATAAACATAAGCATAGAAATTCGAAAAAACAGAAAAATAAAGAACAAGGAGATTAAAGAACGGGTCCACCTTAGTGATGGCGGCTTGTTCTTCCTCTTGAAGGTCTTATGGAGTGCTTGAGCTCTTCAATGTCTCTTCCTTGCCTTTGTTGCTCCTCTCTCATGATTCTTTGATCTTCTCTAATTTCATGGAGGAGAATGGACTGTTCTTGGTGCTCCACCCTTAGTTGTCCCATGTTGGAACTCAATTCTCCTAGGGAGGTATTTAGTTGCTCCCAATAGTTTTGTGGAGGAAAGTGCATCCCTTGAGGCATCTCAGGGATTTCATGATGAGGGGGTTCTCTTGTTTGCTCCATCCTTTTCTTAGTGATGGGCTTGTCCTCATCAATGAGGATGTCTCCTTCTATGTCAACTCCTACTGAATAACAGAGGTGACAAATGAGATGAGGAAAGGCTAACCTTGCCAAGGTAGAGGACTTGTCCACCACCTTATAGAGTTCTTGGGCTATAACCTCATGAACTTCTACTTCTTCTCCGATCATGATACTATGAATCATGATGGCCCGGTCTAGAGTAACTTTGGACCGGTTGCTAGTGGGAATGATTGAGCGTTGGATAAACTCCAACCATCCCCTAGCCACGGGCTTGAGGTCATGCCTTCTCAATTGAACCGGCTTCCCTCTTGAATCTCTCTTCCATTGGGCGCCCTCTTCACAAATGTCAGTGAGGACTTGGTCCAACCTTTGATCAAAGTTGACCCTTCTAGTGTAAGGATGTTCATCTCCTTGCATCATGGGCAAGTTGAATGCCAACCTTACATTTTCCGGACTAAAATCTAAGTATTTCCCCCGAACCATTGTAAGCCAATTTTTTGGGTTCGGGTTCACACTTTGATCATGGCTCTTGGTGATCCATGCATTGGCATAGAACTCTTGAACCATCAAGATTCTGACTTGTTGAATGGGGTTGGTAAGAACTTCCCAACCTCTTCTTCGAATCTCATGTCGGATCTCCGGATATTCACTCTTTTTGAGTTTGAAAGGGACCTCGGGGATCACCTTCTTCAAGGCCACAACTTCATAGAAATGGTCTTGATGCACCCTTGAGATGAATCTCTCCATCTCCCATGACTCGGAGGTGGAAGCTTTTGCCTTCCCTTTCCTCTTTCTAGAGGTTTCTCCGGCCTTGGATGCCATAAATGGTTATGGAAAAACAAAAAGCAATGCTTTTACCACACCAAACTTAAAAGGTTTGCTCGTCCTCGAGCAAAAGAAGAAAGAGTAGAAGAAGAAGAAAATGGAGGAGATGGAGGAGGCTATGTGGTTCGGCCAAAGGGGGAAGAAGTAGTGTTTAGGGTGTGTGACAATGAAGGAGTGAAGATGGGTTTATATAGGGGTGAGGGGAGGAGTAGGGTTCGGCCATTATGGGTAGGTTTGGGAGGGAAAGTGGTTTAAATTTGAATGGTGAGGTAGGTGGGGTTTTATGAAGGATGGATGTGAGTGGTGAAGAGAAAGATGGGATTGGATAGGTGAAGGGTTTTTGGGGAAGAGGTATTGAGGTGATTGGTGAATGGGTGAAGAAGAAAGAGGGTGGTGGGGTTGGTGGGGATTCTGTGGGGTCCACAGATCCTGAGGTGTCAAGGAAAAGTCATCCCTGCACCGAATGGCATGCAAAAATGCATTTTGAGCCAATGCTGGCGTTAAACGCCAGGCTGGTGCCCATTTCTGGCGTTTAACGCCAAGTGCTTGCCCTTTTCTGGCGTTTAACGCCGTCTGGTGCCCCTTTCTGGCGTTAAACGCCCAGAATGGTGCCAGACTGGGCGTTAAACGCCCATCTACTAGCCTTACTGGTGTTTAAACGCCAGTAGGTTCTTCCTCCAGGGTGTGCTATTTTTCTTCCTGTTTTTCATTCTGTTTTTGCTTTTTCAATTGATTTTGTGACTTCTCATGATCATCAACCTACAGAAAACATAAAATAACAAAGGAAAATAGATAAAATATAACATTGGGTTGCCTCCCAACAAGCGCTTCTTTAATGTCAGTAGCTTGACAGAGGGCTCTCATGGAGCCTCACAGATACTCAGAGCAATGTTGGAACCTCCCAACACCAAACTTAGAGTTTGAATGTGGGGGTTCAACACCAAACTTAGAGTTTGGTTGTGGCCTCCCAACACCAAACTTAGAGTTTGACTATGGGGGCTCTGTTTGACTCTGATTTGAGAGAAGCTCTTCATGCTTCCTCTCCATGGTGACAGAGGGATATCCTTGAGCCTTAAACACAAAGGATCCTTCATTCACTTGAATGATCAATTCACCTCTATCAACATCAATCACAGCCTTAGCTGTGGCTAGGAAGGGTCTGCCAAGGATAATGGATTCATCCATGCACTTCCCAGTTTTTAGGACTATGAAATCAGTAGGGATGTAATGGTCTTCAATCTTCACCAAAACATCCTCTACTAGCTGGTGCACGAAATTGCAATCACCTTTTGCAACCCCGCACAACTAACCAGCAAGTGCACTGGGTCGTCCAAGTAATACCTTACGTGAGTAAGGGTCGATCCCACGGAGATTGTCGGCTTGAAGCAAGCTATGGTTATCTTGTAAATCTTAGTCAGGATATCAGAAATTATCAGGATTGATTGTGAAAAGCACAAGAACATGAAATAGGTACTTGTTATACAGTAGTGGAGAATAGGTTGAGGTTTTGGAGATGCTCCATCTTCTGAATCTCTGCTTTCCTACTGTCTTCTTCATCAAACACGCAAGGCTCCTTCCATGGCAAGCTGTATGTAGGGTTTCACCGTTGTCAGTGGCTACCTCCCATCCTCTCAGTGGAAATGTTCAACGCACCCTGTCACGGCACGGCTATCCATCTGTCGGTTCTCAATCAGGCCGGAATAGAATCCAATGATTCTTTTGCGTCTGTCACTAACGCCCCGCCCTCAGGAGTTTGAAGTTCATCACAGTCATTCAATCATTGAATCCTACTCAGAATACCACAGACAAGGTTTAGACCTTTCGGATTCTCTTGAATGCCGCCATCAGTTCTAGCTTACACCACGAAGATTCCGATTAAAGAATCCAAGAGATATCTACTTAATCTAAGATAGAACGGAGGTGGTTGTCAGGCACACGTTCATAGTTGAGAATGATGATGAGTGTCACGGATCATCACATTCATCCGGGTTAAGAACAAGTGATATCTTAGAATGGAACCAAGCATGAGTGAATAAGAAACAGTAGTAATTGCATTAATCCATCAAGACACAGCAGAGCTCCTCACCCCCAACCATGGGGTTTAGAGACTCATGCCATGGAAAGTACACAAAGAAACGTGTAAAGTGTCATGAGGTACTGATACAATGTCCAAAAGATCCTATTAATAGTGAACTAGTAACCTAAGGTTTACAGAATTGAGTAAATGAGAGAAAAATCCACTTCCGGGCCCACTTGGTGTGTGCTTGGGCTGAGCATTGAAGCTTTTATGTGTAGAGACCTTTTCTGGAGTTAAACGCCAGCTTTCATGCCAGTTTGGGCGTTTAACTCCAATTTTTATGCCAGTTCCAGCGTTAAACGCTGGAAATTCTGAGGCTGATTTGCAACGCCGGTTTGGGCCATCAAATCTCGGGAAAAATATGGACTATTATATATTGCTGGAAAGCCCAGGATGTCTACTTTCCAACGCCGTTGAGAGCGCACCAATTGGGCTTCTGTAGCTCCAGAGAATCCACTTCGAGTGCAGGGAGGTCAGAATCCAACAGCATCTGCAGTCCTTTTCAGTCTCTGAATCAGATTTTTGCTCAGGACCCTCAATTTCAGCCAGAAAATACCTGAAATCACAGAAAAACACACAAACTCATAGTAAAGTCCAGAAAAGTGAATTTTAACTAAAACTAATAAAAATACTAAAAACTAACTAGATCATACTAAAACATACTAAAAACAATGCCAAAAGCGTACAAATTATCCGCTCATCACAACACCAAACTTAAATTGTTGCTTGTCCCCAAGCAACTGAAATCAAAATAGGATAAAAAGAAGAGAATATACTATAGACTCCAAAATATCAAGGAAACTTAGCTCCAATCAGATGAGCGGGACTAGTAGCTTTTTGCCTCCGAACAGTTTTGGCATCTCACTCTATCCTTTGAAGTTCAGAATGATTGGCATCTATAAGAACTCAGAACTCAGATAGTGTTATTGATTCTCCTAGTTAAGTATAATGATTCTTGAACATAGCTAGTGTATGAGTCTTGGCTGTGGCCCAAAGCACTCTGTCTTCCAGTATTACCACCGGATACATACATGCCACAGACACATAATTGGGTGAACCTTTTTAGATTGTGACTCAGCTTTGCTAGAGTCCCCAATTAGAGGTGTCCAGGGTTCTTAAGCACACTCTTTTTGCCTTGGTTCACAACTTAAAATTTTTTTTTTTCGAAATTTTTTTTTGTATTCACTGCTTTTTCTTGCTTCAAGAATCAATTAGATGATTTTTTAGATCCTCAATAACAGTTCTCTTTTTCCTCATTCTTTCAAGAGCCAACAATTTTTAACATTCTCAAAACAACAAATTCAAGAGACATATGCACTGTTCAAGCATTCATTCAGAAAACAAAAAGTATTGTCACCACATCAAACTAATTCAACTAGTTTCAAGGATAAATTTCGAAATCCTGTACTTCTTGTTCTTTTGTGATTAAAGCATTTTTCATTTAAGAGAGGTGATGGATTCATAGGACATTCATAGCTTTAAGACATGAATTTTAAATTTTATTAATTATGAATTAAGAACAAGACTCAAAAATAGGAATAAGATGAGAATAAAAAAAATATAGAAAACAAAAATTTAAATAGGCTCCTAATGATAGAGGTTTTCACAGAGTTAGGACTCAACAACCTTGATTTTGAGAAGTGGATGCTCCCTCAACTTGGGAGGAGAGCTTTTGGCGTTTCATCTCTTGGAGTTCATGCCCCTGCTTCTCTTGTTCCTTCAGCAATTTGCAGAGCATGCAGTTCTGATTCTGCTGTTCTTCCTTAAGTTGCTCCATAGTCTCTTGCAACTTGGTGATAGATGCTTCTAGGCTGGCCCAGTAGCCAATTTCAGGAAATTCAGGGAGGAACTCCTGCGCTCTCCTTTTGATAGAGTTGTCTTGCATTTGTCCTTCCATTGACTTCTTGGTGATTGGGTGTTCAATGGGTATGAATTCATCTACTCCCATCTTTACCCCAGCCTCTTTACAGAGCAAGGAGATCAAGCTTGGGTAGGCCAATTTGGCTTCAGTGGAATTTTTATTTGCAATTGTGTAGATCTCACAAGCAATGACATGATGAACCTCCACTTCTTTTCCAAGCATAATGCAATGAATCATCACTGCTCTCTTGATAGTGACCTCAGAACGGTTGCTAGTGGGCAGTATGGAACGCCCAATAAAGTCTAGCCAACCTCTTGCAATTGGTTTGAGGTCTCCCCTCTTGAGTTGGTTTGGGACACCCTTAGAATTGGTTATTCACTTAGTTCCAGGGAGGCATATGTCCTCTAGAACTTGATCCAACCCTTTATCTGCTCTCACCATCCTCCTATTAAAGGATTCAGGATCATCTTGCAGTTGAGGCAGTTTGAAGATTTCTCTTATTTGTCCAGATGGAAGTACATAACTTTCCCTCTGACCATGGTTCTGTAGGTATGGTAAGCAGTTCCAGTCATTCTCTGCTTATCTGTTAGCCACAGATTTGAGTAGAATTCCTGAACCATGTTCCTTCCAACCTTTATCTCAGGATTGGTTAGAACTTCCCATCCTCTGTTTCGAATTTGCTCTTGGATCCCCGGATATTCATCTTCTTTCAGATTAAACTTCACTTCCGGGATCACTGACCTCAGTCCCATTATTTTGTGATAATGGTCTTCATGTTCTTTGGTTAAGAACTTCTCTTGATTCCAAAGATTCTTTGGATTATTCTCTTTCTTTCCTCTTAAATTGGTTTGTTTTCCCTTAGGAGCCATGATCTTGATGAATCTTGGCTTTAGTGATCACAGAAAAGCACACCAAATTTAGAGGTTTGCTTGTCCTCAAGCAAAAGAAAGGAAGGAGGAGAGAGAGGAGAAGAGTAAATTCGAATGGTGTGGGGGAATGGTGAGGCCGAACCTGTTTTTATAAGGGGGGAAGGAGATTTCGAAAAAATTGAAAAGAGATTTGAGAAGATATGGAGAGGAATTGAGAGAAGGGTGAGTTTTTGAATGAGATTTGGGATTGATTTGAAATAGATTTGAAGAATGGTTTTGATTTTTGAAGATTTGAAAATGAATGATGAATGGTTGAAGTGTGATTTTGTAGAAAAGTATGGGTAAGAAAAGGAAAGTTTGAAAAAATTTTGTTTGAAAACAAAATTGTGGTCCCCCTACCTTTCTGGCGTTAAACGCCCAGAATGGCACCCATTCTGGCGTTTAACGCCCATTTGTTGCCCCTTTTGGGCGTTTAACGCCCAGCCAGGTGCCCTGGCTGGCGTTAAACGCCAGAATTCCTTTATCACTGGGCATTTTTCTAAACGCCCAGGATGCTGCACACCTGGCGTTAAACGCCCAGAATGGTGCCCATTCTGGCGTTTAACGCCCAAAATGGCACCTTTACTGGCGTTAAACGCCCAAAATGCCCCTTACTGGCGTTTTTTCGCCAGTAAGCTCTTTTTCTCTGCTTTTTGAGCTGAATCCTTCTGTAACTCTGTGAATTCCTTCATTTTTGATACTTGCCTCTGTAAAAACAAATCATATAACCTCCTAATGACTGGGTTGCCTCCCAGCAAGCGCTTCTTTACTGTCTTTAGCTGGACTTTTACTGAGAATCACTCAAGTCTCAGTTTTGAGCATTCCTGCTCAAAATTGCCTTCAAGATAATGCTTGATTCTCTGTCCATTAACAATGAACTTTTGTCAGAATCATATCCTGAAGCTCAACATACCATATGGTGATACTCCTGTAATCACATACGGACCCCTCCACCGGGATTTAAGTTTTCCTGGAAACAATCTGAGCCTAGAGTTGAAGAGCAGAACTTTTTGTCCTGGCTCAAAGACTCTAGATGACAACTTCTTGTCATGCCATTTCTTTGCCTTTTCCTTATAAATTTTTGCATTTTCAAAGGCATTGAGTCTGAACTCCTCTAGCTCATTTAGCTGGAGTAATCTTTTTTCACCAGCCAACTGAGCGTCCATGTTTAGGAATCTTGTTGCCCAGTAGGCTTTATGTTCCAGTTCCACAGGCAGATGACAGGCCTTCCCATACACCAGTTGGTATGGAGAGGTTCCTATAGGAGTCTTGAATGCTGTTCTGTATGCCCACAGAGCATCATCCAAGCTCTTTGCCCAATCCTTTCTTCGGGCTATCACAGTCCATTTTAGGATTCTTTTTAGCTCTCTGTTAGAGACTTCAGCTTGCCCATTTGTCTGTGGATGATACGGAGTTGCCACTTTGTGGCTAATTCCATATCTAACCATAGCAGAGTATAGCTGTCTGTTGCAGAAATGAGTGCCCCCATCACTGATTAGTACTCTGGGAACACCAAACCTGCTGAAGATGTGTTTCTGGAGGAATTTCAGCACAGTCTTGGTATCATTAGTGGGTGTAGCAATTGCTTCTACCCACTTAGATACATAGTCCACTGCCACCAGAATGTAAGTGTTTGAGTATGATGGTAGGAATGGACCCATGAAGTCAATTCTCCATACATCAAACAATTCTATCTCTAATATCCCTTGTTGAGGCATGGCATATCCGTGAGGCAAGTTACCAGCTCTTTGGCAACTGTCACAGTTACGCACAAAACTCTCGGGAATCTTTATAGAGAGTAGGCCAGTAGAAGCCACATTGGAGGACTTTAGTGGCTGTTCGCTCACTTCCAAAATGTCCTCCATACTGTGATCCATGGCAATGCCATAGGATCCTTTGTGCTTCTTCTGGGTACACATCTGCGGATCATTCCGTCTGCACATCTCTTAAAGAGATGGCTCATCCATAGGTAGTACTTGGCATCTGAAATTAATTTCTTTCTTTGCACTCTGCTGTACTCCTGGGGTATGAACCTCACAGCTTTGTAGTTTGCAATATCTGCAAACCATGGAGCTTCCTGAATGGCAAAGAGTTGCTCATCTGGAAAAGTCTCAGAAATCTCAGTAGAAGGGAGGGACGTCCCAGCTACTGGTTCTATTCGGGACAGATGATCAGCTACTTGGTTCTCTGTCCCTTTCTGTCTCTTATTTCTATATCAAAACTCTGCAGAAGCAACACCCATCTTATAAGCCTGGGTTTGAATCCTGCTTTGTGAGTAAGTATTTAAGAGCAGCATGGTCAGTGTACACAATCACTTTGGATCCCACTAGATAAGATCTAAACTTGTCAATGGCATAAACCACTGCAAGTAATTCTTTTTCTGTGGTTGTGTAATTCTTCTGTGCATCATTTAGAACACGGCTAGCATAATAAATGACGTGCAGAAGCTGTTATGCCTCTGTCCCAACACTGCACCAATGGCATGGTCACTGGCATCACACATTAATTCAAATGGCAATGCCCAATCTGGTACAGAGATGACTGGTACTGTGACCAGCTTAGCTTTCAGGGTCTCAAACGCTGCTGACACTGTGTGTCAAACACAAAGCCGTGTCAGCAGCTAGCAGGTACTCAAAGGTTTTGTAATTTTCGAAAAATCCTTTATGAACCTTCTGTAGAATCTGCATGCCCCAGAAAGCTTTTGATTGCCTTAACATGGTAGGTGGTGGTAATTTTTCAATTACC